>NC_142105.1:32337500-32610000 GCF_056152115.1 Neolamprologus brichardi
TATATCTATATATAGTGTTTTCACATTTATAACACTCACGGCTTAGGGGTTATTTTGGCAAGAGCACCTACATGAAGAAGTGTCAACTCAGCACAGGTCCTTTAGGGTCATCACAAAGTGCATCAGGTCAAACCTCTCCCAAATGCTTCCAAATCCTGCAACTTGTCCTATTGTGCATGGACTGAAGATATGACAGTTCTAATAAGAGTCTTCAGTACCTTACATATTAACACGACAGTTTGTAAAAGGTAGGGTGCAGAAGAACTGCACTGGTCTCCAGTAGATGTCAAAATACCAGGTCCTTTACAACCGAAGAGCCAGGCTGGGAATCGGCTCCAGGCCAAACTGACACCATAATTAACCCTCAATGTTACTCCTCATCTCCGGCCATTAGGAACCCCAGAACAAAATCGATGGCTTTCTGGCGCTCGTGTGACGTCTGCCTGCCCACAAAATTGGGAGGTGGTCGAATGAGGAGGCTGGCAAAGAGGGTAGCTACGGTAAAAGAACAGGAAACAAAATGTCAGGGATTGAGATTGACCGCAAATAACAGGTCAACATTTAACATACAAAATGCTAATTTATTAGTTACTCACATTTTGCATTTTAGGTCATAAATGTTTAATCTAATATATGGTTACTATTGTATAAACTCAATCCAATACTGGCATTTTATTATATGAAGGCCTGGAAGCTCCGTCTCTGATTTGGTTACAGCATAACTGTATTGTGGTGCACAATGTAATAGTTTATATATTTAACAATTTTAAAATTCACCGATTTGTGCTCTTAATTTGAAAAGATTCAATTAACTTAAATTAATATCGTCCCGCTGCTAATTCAAAACTAAGTGGTTGTGATGGAAGAATCTGCTTAAATAAACTCTGTATTATGATATATGGAGACGACCTTACCAAGGAGACTGGCTGTTAGATTGTTGTTCTGCGAGTGTTTGAGAAGTTCTTTCAGAAAGGCCATCAAGTAGCGAAACACATTGCGGTGAGCTCGAGGCAACTGGGAGATCAACTGTCAAAAATCAAGGTCAACACAGAGATTAACCACATCATAAAACGAACTGTACTCATCTGTACATGAACATGATGCCTCACTTGTTATAAATCAGACTGCACCTGTTTGCAGAGGCGGGTGTCGTTAGAGCAGTCTAGGCACCGTTGGTAGAGTTCATAGCACACCACCGGCTCTGGCAAAGCCTCCAAGAAGATCAGCAGCGCCTCAGCCACAGAGTGGTTACAACCAGCTACACCAACAGTTAAGAAAATTCTTGTAGTTCCATATTTTCACAATGTCGTCTCTGAACTCTGCTCCTGCCTGAACGTCTTACTATCAGCTGTAAACCAGCTGACGTGGATTTTAACACTTGTTGCCATCAACGGATCACAAAAACAAATCTGCTCTGCTTTTAGAACTGGCTTTATAGGATACGGATGGAGTCAGGGATGCTGGTGTCCAGACAGTCGATGATGCTCTGCAGCTCCTCCTGTAGGCCTGGTGTCTGAAATAAGTCCTCCTGAAAGACAACCAGGGACAAATGAGGAATATTAAGGCCTGATGTAGAAACAGACTGAAGGTTTCTGGCACTCCACCCACTTCCAAGGTGCATGGAGCTGAGAATAAAGTTTGAAGAAGCCAAAACACGTTGGTCAAACAATAATGTTCGTAACTATTAGTATTACTGGAGCTTCAAGCGCTTCACATTGAAATTCATATGCCCTTTGTGTCTAACTGTTCTATTTATTGACTTCTTTTCCCTTCAGAGAAGAACAGACAACCTATATATGTTTGCCATTACTCAACAGTAGGGCTGCTCAATTAATCGAATTTTAATCACGATTACGATCTGGGCTTTCAACGATCATTAAAAATGACTGAGCCGATTATTAGCCCCTCCCTCGTGCTTTACTCTCGCGCTGCTCCGTGTGGCAAATCGAGCGCACCTCTCTGCATTTCGAACACGCGTCACAACAATTAAGAGCAGCGGTCTCCAACCTTTTTTGCACCACGGACCGGTTTATGCCCGACAATATTTTCACGGAACGGCCTTTAAGGTGTCGTGGATAAATACAACAAAATAAAACTAGTACCGGTACCGAAAAAAAGAAAATTTATTCATAAAACACGTGAAAAGATCCAGGAAAACAGAGTAAACAATAAAAACGATAACAAAATACCGCTGAAAACCGATAAAAACCCTGAAAACTATACATTTCACACCTGAGCCTCAACTCTCGCGGCCCGGTACCAAACGACTCACGGACCGGTACCGGTCCGAGGCCCGGGGGTTGGTGACCGCTGATTAAGAGGACCCGAGGGAAGCTCGGAAAGCTGAGCAGAAGTTATTTGGAGAGGAGAGTGACTGCCGTTGGTTGAAAAGAGAGGTAAAAAAACTTCAGTGGTTGGAAACATTATGGGTTTGCGGAGTCAGACGTGGATCAAGTAGACACAGTGTGTAAACTTTGCTACAGTGTCGTAGCTGCACCACAGAGCAACACTGCAAAGTTCACTAAACATAGATGTTTACATCTTTCATTTATTTTTTATATTGCAAACATTTGCACTGTTATCAGTATTTGCACACTATTTTATATTATTTTTTAAAGTCATTATTCAATACATTGTTATTGTTAAATAAATATCGTCAAATAATCGAGATTTAATCGTGATTATCATTTTTGCCATAATCGAGCAGCCCTACTCAACAGACCATCTATTGCACTCGTTAATTATTCTACAGGCCAAAATAAAGAACTCAGAAACTCGAGTTATCTGAAAATGCACAAAACTAAGCAGGAGCAAGTTTTTCCTCAAACGGATGATATTTTAAGATAATGGTTTTACAAAACACTGCACAAACGTATGAAACATTATCAGTCATTTCAGCTTATAGATAACAGTAGCATTAAGTTTTTGCTCATCATTTGTATTTGTTGATGTTCCCTCTCTAAAATGCTTTTGTTACTCAGTGTCAGTGGCCTTTTCAAGCACAGACATTCTCCAAAAGAGACCTATCATACTAAGCTACTCTAGCAGAGTGCAACGATAATACTAGTAATAATAATCATAATAGTAATAACAACAATAATAATAACAATATTATCCATCTATAAATAAACACAGTATGTCAATGAGGGGGGTTTTAGCACAGTAATGTTAGCTTCAGTTGGCAATAAAGAAATGTATCAGACAGTAAGCACTGCAAGAATTTATGTAAATCTAAACTCTTTCCTAGAGGTGGAAAAATGTTGGCATATCCAGAAACGAGCTGAAGCTCTCACCTGATCACAGGACTTTGTGTAGAGGTGGTTGACCAGAATCCACACCTCCTTGGGGATCTTCAGAGGTTTGTCCTCAGTACCGGCTCCATCCACCATCAGGAAGTTCATCTTGGACTTTTCCTGTTTGGACAAAAATCAAAATGTCTTATTCTGACAAACAGTAGCAGAGTAATATTGTCATACAGTGTTTATACCGCTTTGATCAGGTGTAACACATGAAAAATCACATCAATTAGTGTAGCAGTGAGGTCAGTATCATCTCTGGAGACTTGTATGAAAGCCATTTTACTCAGAGCTGGATATCACATCCTTTTTGTCACTGAAAATGGATCCCCGAGACTCACGAGAGACACCTAAAAATAACCCCAGCTACTGAGCCTGCACATGAGGGCAGAGGAAACTGGAGAGCAGCTGGGAAGATGCTAACATACAGAACTAATGTAATATGGTGTAAGAAGTATATTTACATTGTAATTAATCTCACAGCGATCAAGGCCAGAAAGCTTTTACATAAAACGCATTACATTGCGCCAGTGTCAAGAAAATGGAGCATGCTTATATTCTAAGTGGTTCTCCGTTTCCCATTTTCACTCATCAAGTCATAAAAAGGAAGAGGAGGTCTGCAGTTAGACTTCATATGAATGTCTCAGCTTCAACACTCCCTCTCATTAGCTTCAGTCATGTGCATAAAGGAGCTGTGCAGCAAGGCAAGCCTGCTGTGAAATGAGATTTAGTGTGTCTGACTTTCACCAGGCTGATGTTTCCTCTCTGCTCTCAATGGCCCATGAAAGATTTAATAGGCGACTAACCCCCCACACACAATCACACTCAGAGTATAACCAAACTAAAGCTTTGTCCGGTCTCTGATTGCCTGTGGATTACCAAACGTGTCAGCGCTGGGAGATGTGAGACGAGCACACACTGATTCACTTTCTGATTAGCTCCTAAGGGTGTGTACTGATTAAAAATGGTAGCTGAACAAAAATAAAGGATACTTATACTTGACTAATCGTTTACAATAATCCTTATTTACAGTATCCTGAGCACTGACGCAGTCCCTCGGCTTCCCCTGACAGAACCAAAAGCTGAGTGCTTCAAACCTGCATTCTTTCTAATGACCACCAGGGGGCGACTCATGAGGTTGCAAAAAGACTTCTAGTTGTATAGCTGTAGCTTCCTCGCTCTGTGACACCAGCACACACTTTCCTGACGACTTTACGGGCTGAGTCACTAGTTTGATGTCATAAAAACATGTAGAGTCAGAATGGAGGATTATTCTGATTATGTTTATTGGCTAATGAATTGTCAACCACAGGTTGCTAAACGGCACTCGGTGTCTACGGTTTCCCAGTTTAAGTTTTCAGTTTCAAAACACAGAGATTTCAATGATAAAAACACTTTGTGGCTTCATAATCAAACTTCACATCGTTTCGATACATTGTTTCAAACAAGCTATTTAAGCTCCATTCATTTTCAGTCAGTTTTCTTCCGATTTGCTACCCATTACAAACAGATTCGTGCAGTAGGTGGCTGCGGTCTTGGTAAATTATTGAAAAGAAATTCTCTTTCTCTCTGACATCATAAAGATCCACTAGCAGAAAAAACTGTCTGAATCTTTATAGTAGGGATGCACCGATACCGATACTGGTATCGGGTATTGGGGCCGATACTGTAAAATGTGTGTGTACTCATACTCGTAAAAGTTAACAGATACCATGAACCGATACCAACTTATTTCATTAATCAGAGGGTGGCTTGTCATTTCTGTTGTAGTTTTTTAGATTGGCCACTAGTTAGGGGGCCAATTATTATTTTATTTATTATTTATTTTATAATTTTTATATTTTATTATTTATTTAATAATAATTATTTTGTTTGTTTGTTTATAATATGGACACGCTGCAATAATTTAAAAGTTTATTTTATTCTCTAACCTAATTTGTATTTATTTTATTCCAAACAGAAGTGTTTATTTATTATTCTGAAAGCTCGAGACAGTGCCAATAGTTCAGTGATATTTTGTAAAATTACAATGTGGAGACTCTGCAATAATTTAACAGAAGTGCTTATTTTTCACTTGAAATTTTTTTGTGGTCGTTTTTATTAAGATTTTATTTTTTTATCGGCAGGGAATATAATAAAACCTGTCTTCCAATTAATTGTATTTGTGTGTGTGTGTGTGTGTGTGTGTGTGTGTGTGTGTGTGTGTGTGTGTGTGTGTGTGTGGTAGAAGTATCGTTTTTTGTACTCTGTATCGGCAAGTCCAAGTATCGGTATCGTATCGGTTTAAAAAAAACTTGGTATCGTTGCATCCCTACTTCATAACTGTCTCAAACCTGGATTTTGGCTCTCAGTGATTACATGCAAAGTCTGAAAAACCGACACAATTCAGGAGCTCGACACAGATCATATTTTTTTCATTAAAAATCACTTCTTTTCATGATCAAAGTCACTGATTAATTTTATGTCCACTGGCAAAAAATGGTTCACCTCTGTGAAATCTGCTGTGTTATAAAGCTGGAAAAAGTTATAACACACATTAATAATGGGACTGACCTTTATAGTATAGGAACCAGTTTCTATATATAACATGAACAACGAGGGAGATTAATAATGCCCCATAAAGCTGATAAAAGAGGTGGTCTTGTATCTCAACTTAAAGTGACCTTGTTGTGCCTGATAAGTGATCAGTATCCGTGTTAATATTTTACCTTCTCCATGTAGCTGTCCTCTCCCTGAGCAAGAAGTCAGCCCACAGCCACAGTGAAGAGTTGGAAATGAATGATCGAGGCAAGAAGAGGCGATGCAGAGAAACAAAGGAGGAAAGAAAGTAGAGAGAAGCACCAGGGATAAACAGAAAAAGTGTCAGAAAAGTGACAGATTCTGGATTGTTTTGTTTTTTTTGCACAAATCATTTGATCAAATCAAAAGTGCAGCAGGAAAATGAAAAAGCTTAAAGTAGAGCTAAAGAAGTACTCATGATAGTAGCTCTACATCCCAAACCCAGATCAGATTAGATCAAAATAGCATAATAGAAGCAGACAGAGGAAATCATGTAAAGTTAGAGGAGTCTATTTATATGAAAGGTCTAAGCTGAGCCAGTCTTTCCTTTTCTTTAGGAGCTCCCTTCCTATGTTTTTGCCACTTCCTTGTTCCCTTGGCCCCTCATAGCCAGAAATATAGTTTGAGATATTTTACACTCTCCAAATATAGGTTCTCTCTGTGACTGAGTTTACCCCACGAGACAGAAGAACCCCTGATGCCTCCTAGCCCAGGGTTCAGGGTTAAAAAAAAAACTACTCTATCTGCTGTGTGCAATCAGTTTGAACAAATCTCAGGAAAATATGTCTCTGTTCACTAATCCTATCTGTTTACACTGTACTAAAAGCATCCGTCTCTCCGAGATTGCCAGACTAGCTTCCTCTTACCAGGTCAATGAGTTTGGTAATGGGGATTTCTCTGATGGGCTTCTTCATGCGGCACAGAGTCTCCAGCGAGGTGCCAAAGCAGCTGGGCAGGTAATTGCCTGAGATTGTAATAAAGTAGTCTTTGCCACGGTCCAGATGAAGCACCAGGATGTCCTCTATTTTGTCTTCTCCAGAGTTGAGCAGTGTGACAGAGTCTTTACTGACATACACCTCCAGATAGATCTCCAGGGTCTCATCTGTTCAAGACAATAAGGGAGGATTAGTGCAAACTCTCCTGCAGGGAAAACGTGTTTTTAACTGTGCCTCAATGATCTGCTTTTGACTTATACGGGGCATAGAGTAGTGGTAAACTCATTTTTAACTAAATTAACATTAAGTGCATTTAACAGCTAGTGATCATTAAAAAAAAAGGATACAACGAGATGCATTCAGGACCAGTTGTTAAACTACTTCACAGATCTTGGTTATAGGTCTAAAATTTGAACCAACAAGATTAACAAAGTAAGAGTGTTATTGGGATCTATGGGACTCACTTGGATCCAGCATTCCATCGCTGGGCTCAGCACGCAGCCAAGGCTTGCAATACTGCGAGTCATTAAGTTTGGGGATGAAGGCGAAGTGACAGGGTACCTGCCCATCATTTTTTATTAGGAAGCGCTCCTTTTGAAGCTGCCTGAACTTGACATTCTCAAATGTAAACTGCAGAGCAAAGGAAGAGAAGCAAGATTATATGAAGAATAAACTTAAGACAGACCCATAGTGTAACAGTACTCTTACCTCTCTCCTGCTCAGAGAAACAGATGGAAGGCAGTCATTTTCCATCCTGTCCATTGCACGAACAATCTCCTCAAACACCTTCTTGTGGCGCTGCTCATCTACCACCTTCACCTGTTACACAAACGCATGAATGCAAATATTAATGTCATTTTTATTCATGCAATAGCATTTGTTTTGTGTAAAAAAAACATGAAACGCAAGACTGCCAGCTTTATGTGACTGCAGAGATCCTCACCCCTATACTAAAGAGGGAGCTGACGGGCTTGTGATCGCTAGTTTGCATTCTCATGTGACTCCGGTATGCTAGCTGCTTGACACTGCTGCCCCTCCACAGGATTCTGTCACACCAAGCTGGGACTCTGCACTTCCCACTGCAGGAAACAGGCACAGTTTCAGAAGCCAAGTCAGAAATCTCACAAACACAGTAATGCTGACACTGTATGTTAGTGTAACAAAATACAGTGTCGGGGGAAAAAAAACAGTGTAATCAGGATTCAAAATAAGATATTTTATTCAAGAAAAACAGAACAAAGAACTGAAGCAAAGAACTGAATTTATACAAATATGTAAAGTGTCCGGTCTATCTGAAAACCCTTTCAACCCTCACACTGTAGTTTAACATGGCTTATATGTTTGATGACCTTTGGTTACTTTTTTCTGTAAATAGCAAATTTGGACAAAAACAAACAAAAAAAACAAAACAAGAAAAAGCTTCTGTGTTTGCTATATTCAACAGAGGGACGTGGCTTTACCTGGAGTCCCATCGATCAGTTTTAGGGTCAAACTTGTACGTGGGAATGAAGGTAATATCCCCTTCCATGAAGTCTGTGAAGGCCTTCTTTGTCTGCCTCTGAACGTTCAGCTACAAATTAGAAACAGGAAAATATTGTTTATTCAAAAAGTCAAAACAGAGCTCATCTGCTTGGAAATAAATAGGCGAAAGAAACTGAAACATTACACAACCTGACAGTAAGTAATACCGGTGTTTGACAATCAGCTTCCCTTATTTCTTTTCCCAGTTTATATTTATCAAGAAATACTTTGTGTTTTAATTTTTCCGAACTTAAACTGCAAACATAAGCACAATCTACTTACCAAGATAACGGTTTTATTTACATACTAAGAACTGAACAACTGCAGATAAGAATCTGACGAGGATAAAATTAAAATACACCCATAGGTCACTTTATTATCTGCACCTTGCTAGTATCAGGTTGGACCAACAACCATGCCACGGTGTTACGGCCCTAGCAGGGCCACCTCCTGAAGTTGTCTGTGTGGGCGTGTCCGACCAACTCTCCTGCCTTACTTGCCACCTTTCCCTTTTACACAGCTGACTCTCGTCAGTAATTAAAGAGATTTAAGCCCAGGGAAAGGTGAGCTCTGGGCCAGAGTGCCATTAGTGTGGTTTCAGCTAGTGAGCTGAGTGTTTTGCGGTGTTTGCAGCTAGTGAGCTGCACTCTTTTTGACTTTGTGCTTTATTGACTAACATTTGAGTTTTGTTTATTTCTTTAAATGGTGATAGCGGCTTGTCAGTCTCTTTTAGTTAGTTTTAATAGAAACTTTAATAAAACTCTTTAATTTAACCCTTATGCCTTCTTGTCTCCTTTTTCTGACCCGAACACTTTTTGTTACTTCCCCCTCACCGCCTAGACCCCTCAGGGGAACGTAACAAGTGGGGGCTCGTCCGGGACTGTTGAAAAGGGAGTTTGAGTTGGAATTGGTTTCTGATTATCTTTTTTCACCTTTAGAGATTCAACTTCCCAGTTAAGTTAGGTGAGTGTCCAGCTGAGCTTTTTAAGTTCTTCCTTCAGGCACCCTTTTATTATTTTGCCTTTTTTATTTTCGGAGTAATCCTGGGTGGGGATTAGTTCCCTGTTGGGGGTAGGCAATTCAGGGCTCCGGTCCCTGACTCAACGTAACACACGGTACAAGTCACTTTAAAAAAAAACCCCAAAAACCTTTCTTCCCTACTCTGATTCTCAGTTTCAAAGTCAAATCCAAATCTTTATCTATATCTATGTATATCTCTATCTATCCATCTATATTTAGTTAGCTATTTGCATTGATGAGCGAATGAGCATCTAATAGTGGCCAGTGAGTGGACATTTTTAACTTCTTTCATGCTTATTCCGAAAACGTTAAAATAACAAGCGAGGGTAAGAAGCAGTGAGGGAGGCATTTTTCTGCTCCTAACAGTAAAACAAATAAAAAATAAAAAAGAGGAACTGTCCCGGTTTTTAAATGTTAAAAGGCAGCCAAAACAGTAGTGAGATTTATGTCACTTTCACAGGAAACATTGAGCAAGGCAACAGTTTCTTACCTGATCATACTCCTGAAGCTTCTTTAGATCACCCTGAACAATGAATTGTTTGACTTCAGCAGCATCGGTAATAAATAGACGATAGTTTAGGTCCCCGAGCCAGATTACGACACTAAAACACACCAAAGAAGCAGAAAGCGCTTTAAATAGCATCTTGGTGATGAATATGATGATTCAGAAATCAGAGATTTGTAGTTTCATTACAAAACTGGTTATGTAATGTTACTGTAACAGACTAAATTAAAGGAGGGGTAAACAAAACCTAAGGCTCACAGTAAAGTCATCCACTGCACATTATTTCTGAATGCGAATGACTGAGGCACTCACTCGTGCTTGACGATGCTGAGAGGAGGGTAGTCCAGTAAGTGGAAGGTCATGCGTGCACATATGTCTTTATAGTCCTGATTGCGGCGCTCAAAGTCTTCCACATGTGCTGCTAGATGGGAATTGACGATGCAGAAGCTAGTGTTGTGGAAAACAAACCTCACTGCTACGCCTCCTTTGTTCCCCTGAAACATAAATAACACAAGAACGCCTTATTGACATTCAGGTAAATACAACCAGGTAGAATATCAATGCAAACTGCAGATAACATGTTTAGTATTTAATTAATCCAAAACAGTGATCCAACAACTTCACGTTCATTAAAAACATTACCCAGGAAGATAAAGGTGCAAGATAGCAGGGATATCTCACAATCAGAGAGTTTACATACACATCATGATCTTTGATACTTCAATAAAAAAAAAAAAGTCATGGCTCATTTATGGTTTTCAGCCACGTTGTATTTTGTCTTAGTGTGAACATACCATTTTTCCCATGATTCCTGTCCCCACGTGCTCAGCAGCCACATCTTTTATGTGATGCTTGTAAGCCTTTTTAACATAAACTACAAGCATCATCCCAACGAGTCGTATGATCCGAACCTGGAGAAATAAAAAAATGAAAATTCATATTTTTACCCACCTACTCATCAATATGACAGGGTGCATGTGCAAATATGAGGAGTTCAACTTATTCCACAGTGTTTTCCCATCATTGTGTTTTCCTGTTGTGCTCCACATTAGGGCTTCGCTTTTTGGTCAACTCATCTTTTAGAAAGTTTCTCTGCTCACCCTCTTGTACTTGGCTTTTGAGTGCAGGCTTCTCTCCACAGCATCGACCCACAGCTGCTCTTTGGATGAGTCCATGTAGAAGAAAGCCTCAGTGCTCAGGTCCAATTCTTGAAAACTAGAAGCATAACCCAAATCATCACACTGGTTGTTTTCACAACATGAGAATAACATCATGATATGATTTTTTTTGCAACAAATGTACTGTATGATGATTTCTTACTGACCCAAGAGCATATATATCTGGAGGTTCAGGGTCACAGCAGAGCCACGGCTCGAGGATGCTGTCTGGAGACTGACCGTTCACATTCCACGTACCTGTGAAGAACCTAGGAAACATGCAGTTTATATATTTAATGCCAACAAAAGTGGTATTCTTCAGTTTTTGGCTTCTGTTCACTTTCAGTTAAGTTCCCAGAGTGGATTTGCTCTTGCAATCAGTGCTAGTTTCACATGCTAGGGGAAATAGATCAATCAAACCAATACAGCCAATACAATTCTACCTAGGGCTGTGCGATATGACCAAAATCTCATATCCCGATATAAGAATTCTATCGTCCCGAAAACGATATAAATCACAAAAATGTAACATTTTCTGTAAATTCTGTGAATCTCGGGCAGCTCGACTTGCGTGAAGTGTTTCCAGCTGGACTCCAGTCCTTTACCTGGAGTTGAGTGTTTTGACCGATGCGTGAAACTATGTATTTTTATACATAAGTTGTAACGGCCGCCGTTTTCTTTGTGAGTATTTATTACACGGTGAGCTGCGGGGAAAAGCCTGTTCTAACATTTGAGTCTGACGTTGAGAGCACGACGGCTCTTTTTGCTTCTCATCTGTAAACTCTGCATACTCTTTCACACGATTCAGTTTATTTTGAAAAGTCTCAACAGGATCTTGAGCTTTATTGTGAAAGGTTTACGTGGAAAACAAACAAGCGGACAGCGGAGCCACGCGACGGTTTTACCGTCGTTGTTGCTAACGACAACGCGTAAAAACAGGCGCTTGTCCGTCAGTAGTGTGGTTATATTACATATAAGAGAAAGAGAGAACTTTAGGAAGTTAAAATAGCCATCAAAACGATGAAAAAAATATTGCTGTAAACAGTTTATTTTACAACAACACAAAACAAACGATAGCGTAATAGGAAATAATAGACGTTTTTATATTGTTATCCGATATATATCGTTATATCGAACAGCCCTGATGTGCAGCAGCATGTTTCAGATGCAACTTTCCACTCAGTGTTATGGAGACGGTGAAGAATCTTTTTGGTTTGTTTTATGATTTTTTTTCATTTTTTTTTTTTCATAGAAGCTCAGTTGCATAGAGCAGAAGTCCAGCAGACTAAAAACGGTATAAAGAATCGGATCAGTCTTTGGTTCAGACCTCGTGCAGATTAAACATGTGATTTGAAGGCACATAAAAAGCAAAGGAAAATAAAAAACCATCAGAGACAAGCACCTAGTGTATCTTTTGCTCATTTCTAAACTAAACTATAATGTCTAAATCATATTTTCACACATAAGTTTTTTCTTCTTATCAAAACAAAAAGAAATTAATGAATTCCACTTACTTGAAGGGCCGGATATCCACATACTCGTTCTCCTTCTTGCCCAGGCGGTGTTTGATGAGGTATTCTCTCTGACCTGCCTGGGTGGAGAACATGGCCTGTCTCATGCTGTTAGTGGTGGGGCTCTCACACCAAGATGGTGGCCTGTCTGCACGGTCAAACCCTGACCTAAAACTACTGAAAAAGCAGGGAAAAATACTTTCAAACCAGCAGTATTATGGACAGAGTATTATGGATAGTTTTAATGTACAGTAAATCTACTTAGCTGTGACAGAGGTTAACTTACTCTGACTTGCTGCTAGTGACTGAGGAGCTGTCTTTGGCCTGTAAGGAGGCAGCTCTGTCTTTAGGGACTGGAGCAGGCCGCGGAGGATTGGATGGAATAGAAGAAGCTTTGCGAGGAGGTAGTGGAGGGAGAGGTGGAGGCTCCCTAGAAGCAACGATGCGATTCTGGTGATTTTTCTTTTCTTCCACTTGGAAAGTGTGGTTGTTCTCAAAGCCAAAGTCTGGAACAATCGACTGAATCGGATCTTCAGACAGAGAAAGTGAAAAACAAAAGTAAACTTAAAAAGAATTAAGACTTTTTTCAACTATTATGAGTGCTTTTATTCTTACTTGTGTTATTCAGAGTTGATGGAGTGTTGTTATTAAGACTGGGGGGCACTGCACTAGTGGGTTTGGGTGGGTTAGCTGTCTTAGCAATCCTTTGTGGAGGGACAGGTACTGGAGTTCTCTGTGGTGTTGGTGTAATGGGCTCCATCGCTGTTGGTTTGGCAGGTTTGACTAAGAAAGTCAATTAGCAGCGTTAGATAGCAGCACAAAAGAGCAAAATCGAGCTTCTTAATACATGTCCCCGTTGAGATGAAAAGGATCAGAACCAAAATTTAGTCAGCATTATTTCTACAAGATAACTTAAAATAAAAATAACCTGCGTAATATAATCAAGTAGGGATGCAACGATACCAATTTTTTCAAACCGATACCGATACTTAGATCTGAGTACTTGCCGATACTGAGTACAAAAACCGATACTTCTACCACACACACACACTGCCCGTGGATTTTCTCTTGACATTTTTCATCGCTTTTCCAAAACCTGAGTTAAAGTTGGCTGTTCCGGTCCACACGGCTGACATTTTGTTTAGTCTAGCTACAGCAGCCTCCAGTTTCTCTTTTTTATCTGGAGCTGCCAGTCTCACTCGTCTAACCCTGTGCCTGTTTAGCGCGGGATGTTCCCCTAGTGGCCAATCTAAAAAACTACAACAGAAATGACAAGCCACCCTCTGACTAATGAAATAAGTTGGTATCGGTTCATGGTATCGGTTAACTTTTACGAGTATGAGTACACACACATTTTACAGTATCGGCCCCGATACCCGATACCAGTATCGGTATCGGTGCATCCCTATAATCAAGTGTAAAACGAAAAGAGATGTGGTCTTGGAAACAGGGGCAGAAAGACCACATTAAACATCCTGTTAAGACGAACAGCAATCACAAGAGAAACGTCATCACATGAACATGCGCCTTATGACAAGAGCGATAAGGAACGGGTTTCTGGTACTTCTTTCACTGAAGGATGAGCATTAACCAGCAAATGACGGTAAACTGGATGAACAGGTTCTGAGAAATAACAGCTCCTCGGAGTGCCACCACCATCCTGCTTCAAAATATTTGTCACAGCAAGATGTTGGTCATTGAGCTCGTAACCAAAACGCTGATTCAAAAGCCAGGGAGGATGTTTAGTTAGGGTGTGTACGGGTTAAACTCTTGGCCAGCTGGACTACATTTTCCAGCACATTAACTTTTGTGTCTCTACTGCATTTTTGAAAAACAGGCAAAAGGAAAAGCAAAAAACTTTTAAAGCCACGGTTTAAACACAAAAGCAATTAGGAAGAATCCAAGTAAATTAGACCGTTTTTTAATTTACTTTGTATATAAATTAAGGAAATAACAGATCTTCTTTTACATTTACAGTGGGGCAAAAAAGTATTTAGTCAGCCACCGATTGTGCAAGTTCCCCCACTTAAAATGATGACAGAGGTCAGTAATTTGCACCAGAGGTACACTTCAACTGTGAGAGACAGAATGTGAAAAAAAAATCCATGAATTCACATGGTAGGATTTGTAAAGAATTTATTCGTAAATCAGGGTGGAAAATAAGTATTTGGTCACCTCAAACAAGGAAAATCCCTGGCTCTCACAGACCTGTAACGTCTTCTGTAAGAAGCTTTTCTGTCCCCCACTCGTTACCTGTATGAATGGCACCTGTTTGACCTCATCATCTGTATAAAAGACACCTGTCCACAGCCTCAACCAGTCAGACTCCAAACTCCGCCATGGCCAAGACCAAAGAGCTTTCGAAGGACAAAGAATTGTAGACCTGCACCAGACTGGGAAGAGTGAATCTACAATAGGCAAGCAGCTTGGTGTGAAAAAATCAACTGTGGGAGCAATCATCAGAAAATGGAAGACATACAAGACCACTGATAATCTCCCTCGATCTGGGGCTCCACGCAAGATCTCATCCCGTGGGGTCAAAATGATCATGAGAACGGTGAGCAAAGATCCCAGAACCACACGGGGGGACCTGGTGAATGACCTGCAGAGAGCTGGGACCAAAGTAACAAAGGTCACCATCAGTAACACACTACAACGGCAGGGAATCAAATCCCGCAGTGCCAGACGTGTTCCGCTGCTGAAGCCAGTGCATGTCCAGGCCCGTCTGAAGTTTGCCAGAGAGCACATGGATGATACAGCAGAGGATTGGGAGAATGTCATGTGGTCAGATGAAACCAAAGTAGAACTTTTTGGTATAAACTCAACTCGTCGTGTTTGGAGGAAGAAGAATACTGAGTTGCATCCCAAGAACACCATACCTACTGTGAAGCATGGGGGTGGAAACATCATGCTATGGGGCTGTTTTTCTGCCAAGGGGACAGGACGACTGATCCGTGTTAAGGACAGAATGAATGGGGCCAAGTATCGTGAGATTTTGAGCCAAAACCTCCTTCCATCAGTGAGAACTTTGAAGATGAAACGAGGCTGGGTCTTCCAACATGACAATGATCCAAAACACACCGCCCGGGCAACAAAGGAGTGGCTCCGTAAGAAGCATTTGAAAGTCCTGGAGTGGCCTAGCCAGTCTCCAGACCTCAACCCCATAGAAAATCTGTGGCGGGAGTTGAAAGTCCGTGTTGCTCGGCGACAGCCCCAAAACATCACTGCTCTTGAGAAGATCTGCATGGAGGAATGGGCCAAAATACCAGCTACTGTGTGTGCAAACCTGGTAAAGACCTATAGTAAACGTTTGACCTCTGTTATTGCCAACAAAGGTTATGTTACAAAGTATTGAGTTGTATTTTTGTTATTGACCAAATACTTATTTTCCACCCTGATTTACGAATAAATTCTTTACAAATCCTACCATGTGAATTCATGGATTTTTTTTTTCACATTCTGTCTCTCACAGTTGAAGTGTACCTCTGGTGCAAATTACTGACCTCTGTCATCATTTTAAGTGGGGGAACTTGCACAATCAGTGGCTGACTAAATACTTTTTTGCCCCACTGTATGTCACACTATAATACAAACCACTCAAGGCCATTTCCTTGTCTTGTATTTTTGGATGCAAGTGCACACGCTGGGTTTTTCTAAGAGTGCGTTCTACAAAAACCTGTCAGCTACAAATGCATGACATCTATAATCTGTGTGGAACAGATATAATCATGAACCTCAGAAACAAGCAAGGGGGAAAAAACAAATACAAAGCTTTGTTTTATAGGCAGCTGACTGGTTACTAGAGGTGGGAATCACCATACATCCCACGATACGATATTATCACAATACTTAACGCACGATACGATATTATTGCAATTTTTTAAAATATTTTGCGATATTCAGATTCTGTACATAAAGGTAAACTTTATCAATATTCATTTTCTCTAATATCAAAGTCTCACACTCAGTCTTTCTCTCATTTCAGTTTTATTGTTGACAAACTGAACGGTTTGTATTACAGTCTAGTCCAACTTAACTGAATCAACCATCTGGTACAATTATAGCTATTCTGAACTATGCAGTTTATGAAAACTATGCAGCCCCTTCAGCAACTGAAGACTTTGAAAGTAAATTAAAACAAAATATAATTTTACATTAAATAAAAAAGTTTTAAACTTAATTAAAATAAAACATGTCTTAAATTAAAATAAGTAAACTGTCATGTTTATTGCTGCCAAAAAAAAAGTTAAACACATTTGGACAGTGAAGGAATGTCAGGATTCTTGCTCAGAAAAAGGATCAACATGCTCTGAAGTCAGAGCACAAAAACCTTTTTGTAACAAAATATCGATTTCTGCTGTCCCTGTATCGATACATTATTAGCAAACAAAATATCACCATGCTACACAGTATCGATTTTTTCCCCCACCCCTACTGGTTACTTATACGTAAAAAGACTTCACAGCTTCAAATTTAACTTTGACTGTTTATGATTTTATATAAAACAAACACACACATCCTGCAGTGCTTTACACGTCTCCACCCTGGACTTACGTGTACAGATTAGGTCATGTAACTGAATACAATTATCCCAGTGTTCTTAGCCAAAAGGCTGCCAGGAGTTCAACAATGGCATGTGAATTACTTCTATACATCCAGCTTCCTAGAAGCTCTTCTCTCCAGTTAAGATATCCAGATAAAATGAAGATAAACTACGGATGGGTGTGGATAAGATTACTTTATTACTTCTTTCAGCACTCACAGTGAGGTGCCGATCAAAGCAAAAGCAACGCATGAACACCATTCGATATAATCTCCTCATGCTCCCAACATAACAGAGGCTTATAACATTTAAGACCTTTATACATTATAAGTATATCTGAACACATCTGGCCACAGCTTATAAGGCTAAAACGTAAATCTAAGAGTGAAATCACAATAAACAAACAAAGTTTTTTGTCCTTTATTGCTGCATTCAAAGAAGTGGGCTTGCACCCATGGAGGTGGATCTGATTTCAAAAACTGAGGCCAAGTAGTCTTTCCACCAGTATGTCAGCAGCAAGAATACACAGGAAATGAGCAAGAGGTGTAATCCACCCTTTGTAAATAAATGTTAGATGAGTCATTAAATAATTAACTACCCCACTGCTTTAGATGACTGAAACAGTCGAGTCTTACCTACTGGTTGAGCGCTCTTCACCTGGGTGAGGAAAGTCTGAGTCCGATCATCATCCTGCAGTTCCAACAGCAGCTCTGGGGCTTTTTCTCCTTTGATTCGTACTTTAACGGAAGCTTGAGCAGGAAACAGAAAGCACACATCCTTAGACTTTGCAAACTGTCCGGCAAACAAAACAAATCGATTTAGAAGTGAACCAATTCAGCGTTCTTTCAGAAAACCCTGACAACTCCTGACCTGAGTGTACTACTACATAAAGACATCTGCAGGCATGCTCTGACAATGCAGTAAAACTAGACAGGTGTTGTGTTATAATTAATGTCATGATTCACCTTGGAAAGCCTGGCTTCCAACACCTTTTTATAAGATCTTTTACACATTATATTGACTCAAATCTCATATCAGAAGAGAAAAAGAAAAAAAAACTACTTACGATCTACTGACAAATCAATAAGAAGAGCTTCTTCAGCTTCTGAAAGGAAAAAAGGAGAGCTTAAATAGTGCCATTCAAGTAGTCTGCAGAGGGAAACTTAGTAGTGCTGTTACAAGTATTTCTACAGGTTTTTAATGTTGACCACTGCTTACCATACTGGGACACTGTGTGGAAATTTTTTACACTTTCTCATTAGGTGCAACGGAAAAGCTCCTTTCACTTTTACTTTTGGCGCTGTGATATTGACTAAACATTAACTTCACATGGAATAGAGGTCAAAGAAAGTGAGGTGTGACGGAGAGAGCTCACAGAAAAATACACAAACGTATCCGGACTGATTATACTCAGGATATAAAACAAGAGAAAAATGGAGAATAATAAAAGGGTCACATACCTCGTACAATTTCAAACTTAGCATTGATGGGTATCGATAGCTGAGCCACTGGACGAGACACAACAGCATCAGGGTTGGCTAAAACACCCAGTCTGGATCAAAACAGTACAAACTCCTACTTAAAATCAGCTCTGTGGTGTTTAATATCACATAAGCTTAGAAGTAAATCCAACTAAAACACAAGAAACATACAGACAACCTGCAGCAATATAACCCTCTTATAACGGCCATTCTTTTGCAAGTAGCAGCAAGTTTCATGCAACATTCAGTATGGAAATATTAAAGTCAACATCTGAGATTCAATGCTGGTAGATTAAGCACATGCACACATGCAAAACGTATGTCTATCTGCAGTTAAAGATTAACAAACAAACAGTGTGTGTCATTCGGGTTTTGCTGACAAAAGTTCACTGGAGCCGCACAAGCTTTGCGTCAATAAACATTCAGCTCAATCAGCTTCAAGTCCGTGATGTGGTTTGATGTAGGCTCATTTTTTCCTTTCTAACAATTGCTGACTAACAATTGGGGTCAAGACTGCGCTCAGGAAACTGCCCACGCTTCCCCTCCACTTCACAATAAGTCAAATTGCATATAGTGAGAGGAAAATGATTCAGCCATTCGAGAAAAAAAACGTGTCAGAGGAACTCGGCGTTGACCAGAATCAACGTCTGATATTGAAAATTACACAATCGACAACCGAGAAAATCGAAAACCCCTCAGGAGAACATAAAAACATACTACATGACCATACAACACAGAATAATGAATAAAATATATGGCGGACCTCATGATGCTCAGATTTGTCAAACGTATTTATCTGACTTTCTAGTATCCATTTCTATTTAACCAACTTTGGATGTCTAAAATCTTTAAAAATAACCTTAATCACTCTGGGTGTAGCACCTCTACTATAGCTGAGAGTATAGAAAACACTAAACTGCGGCAAATACACGATTCCTCATTATTGTAAATGAAAACAGTGAACTGGCTAAGAACACGGAGGTCCTCACCTAATAGTTTGCTCAATAAAATCTAAAACAAAAAATGCCACGAAAATGCCTAAAAATTAATATTGATTAATATCTTTATCAGCAAATATTTGAAGCATTTATTATTAGATGTGACTGGAAATCTGATATATACAAACTTTATGTCCTGGTGACCATTTAAATTCAAGTTTCTTGAGCCAATCATTTTAACAACCCGAATAAGTGGCGTCTGGGGGGGCTTTGATGAAAGATTTAAAGATTAAAGCTGACACAGGATCTGGTTATCTAGCCATTTCTCCCTGTAAGGACTAATTTAGTGTGTTTTTTAATAGAGTTAGTTGAGCATGTAGCTTGTGTGCTCATGTGAGTGTCATTACAGCCTAGGAAGCAAAGGAATTCTAGATAATCTGCAGTGAGCTGCCTGCTGGTGCAAAATAAATGCTTAACAACCCAAGCCACAGTGACATTTTCAAATAACCCCACACTGTCACAACATAACCTGAACAAATGCTAGGGGTGTAAAAAGTACACAAACTAAGTGTTACACACAAGTTGTTGAGTAAACTCTAACTAGGAAGTGGTGTGGTATGTGTGGAGCAAGTTTACATCAGCTGAATGGACTTGAACACTCAACCATATCACCGCAGCCCTGCGGGCAGCATCGTCCTTGTAAGTGTCCTTCTGAGCTCAGAGGAAGAGCCCCATGAAGAGTCACTCAAACTGCAGCATTCACTCTTTTAGCTGTGCTGCATGACATCTGACACTAAAGATTTCTGACTATGTTATGTTGCATTTGTTTCAGATTCTCTGGCGGTTTGCACTTTCCTTTTTTTTTACATTTAGCCTAGGAAACTATAAAATCTACAAAGAACAAAATCCAGGAAATCTGGATAGATATTTTACAGTGAAAACATAGAAACAGAAACATACTGAGGCACTCTCTCGGGTAAAATCAAATCAGGGACCATGAGAAAGCCTGAGACAGGAATTCCCCTACTTTTAAGTCTTAACTTATCATTTTACCTGAAGGTAGACAGTAATTTTTTATGATTACATGTACCACATAAAATCTATCAATTATTCCTGGATTATTTTTCTTTGTACTTCTTCCTGCCCCACTGAAGAGCACTTCTCATTCCTTATAGCCATGCATCATTTTCCTTTTCTTATTGCAAGATCTATTGGTTAGATAACGCCCAACCCTAAAAAGATAATCCAACTACACTCAACAGGCAACAAGAATAACAAGAAGATGGATACACTGTATTCATAAAGGGTGGCCATGGTCAGCAACAATATGCAGGAAGGCTGTGGTGTGTAAATGATGTTCAGCTCTCTGTTGTAATGAGTGGATATCTGACTTAATGCAGCCTTCCTGTGAGCTAAAAGCAATCTGGCCATTCCCTTCAGACTTATGACAAGGCACTTTTGCCCACAGAACTACAGCACACTGGATATTTTCTCTTTTTCAGGCCAAACTTTGTAAACACTAAAGATGACTGTGCTGGAAAATCCCAGTAGATTAGCAGTTGCTAAAATACTCAGACCAGCCCATCAGGCACCAACAACCACACTACAATAAAAGTCACATAAATAACCTCTTTTTCGTGTTCCGATACTCAGTTTGAACTTCAGCAGGGTTTCTTGACCATATTTACATGACTAAATGCACTGAGTTACTGCCATATTATTAGTACCTAACCAAGTGGCCAGTTAAACTATATAATTATCCATCATCCTGCCAAGTACTCAGTGTGACGCTATCACGGCACACCTTTCTGACCTAACAGAGTGTATTTTGAACCATACCGATATCACAGCAATTGTGGGTCAGAGATAGGAGGAAACATAAAAGACAAACCCAGAGTTGGGCAGACACCTCAGATATGCTACAAACCACAGCTTTACGAGCTCTCACAAACCTAGGGTGTTCAAATTGTTTCGACAACTCATTACCACTACTTATGGTTCTCAATAAGTTTATCTACTGCTTGACAAAAATCACATTGTTTTTCAGTCATTTGGCTCATTGATACTTACATAAACTCTCCACCGCGTTCAATTAGTGACAGGAGTCTGGGCTCCTTCTTTCCAGACCTCAGCTCCAGGCATTTTACAGTGTGAGCAGCACAATCAAGGAATTATTGTGACTGAGAATGAGAAACTAGTGACTGTCACGCCAGGCTTTGTAAACTGAGATTAGATTACTGAGATTACACTACAGATACTCCGAAGGGTTAGAACAAGCCATGCCAGTTAAAAGGTGGGCAACTTAAGGTTATAAATGAAAACAGCAGGAGGTGGGACAAAACACCGCAGATGCTGGGTTTGCTGGTGCCACTGCAGGTAATATTTTTAGCTTAAGGATGTAAAGATGTAAGGATGGCCAACGTTATTCTGTACAAGTGATTTGAATTAGCGTTAATTGCATGACACTGGGCATATATCTGTGCGGTTAGCAATGAACTGGATTAAAAGTGAGCTGTAGCTACTTTATAACATGATTATTTAAGTGCACGGTTACTGAATATCTCCATATTACTGAATTACTAACGTTGCCTAATGGGCTTCACTAAAAGCTAACGTTAGCCAACAAGCTAAAGCCAAAAAACAAAACAAAACAAAAAATACCATAACTCAGAAAGGATATTGCCAAGCATTCCTCGCTGCATATCCCCAAAGAGGAATCCATTCTTACCGAGAGGAAATAAATATCAGTTTATCATTTGGGTTTATATCACTTCGGTGCGGACGTCAGGGCAGGGAAAGTTAAACCTCCACCCGGCGCTGCGGCCTCCTTCCGGGAAGCTTGGCTGCTAATGCTAAACGCCAGCTGATGATGTTGTTGTTGTTGTTGTTGCTGCCGTTCCCGGATAGTATTAAAAATATCACAGTTAGAAACTTTAAAAAGAAAGAAGAAAACCCCGGCTCTTCTTGTGTCCTCGTGAATGCCAGAGAGCAGGTTGCACAGGCTACATAGCTTTAGCTTGCAGTTTTATGATTTAGCCGCATATGCTACAGCACAGAGTTTGATATGTGGTGGACTCCCTCCTCCTGCCGCTCCTCACCCTGTTTAAGGGCTCATCATCCTGGTTTTTTGCGGCAGTTGGCTTCGAGTATGAGCTTAATAACGCCATCTTCTGCCTCGGAGTGCAATGCTAAGTGAGTAAGCCTCCCAGCCCTGACACACATAATGAAAACCCTGCGACATCGTGTGGTAAAACAATATTATCTGCATATAATTTACTTTTCAGTTTCACACATCCTCTTTGGGGGATTAAAAATGTCCGAAAGGTGTTTTGTCCCACATTAATAGGGATGAGGTGTAACTAATACAATTGCTTTTACATGTTTTTAATATTACCGCCACCAAGGAGGTTATGTGTTTTTGGCAGTGTTTTTACGTGTTTCCTTCTCCTTTTAAACGATAGTTTAAAAGAAATTGAATTAATTCTAATAAAATTTGTAGGAGTGTATTGTGTGGTCATCTAAACAATCCATTCAAATTTGGCCTGCATCCTTCGCTGATGATTTACTTGTCAAAACCGAGAAACCACATTTAAAAATGGCCATATAAAGATTTAGAATATGTCAAATTTGACCTCCGAGCTCTAAGTTAAATAGACTGATTTTCACATCAAAGTAATATTGCTATAGAACTATTTAAAACTATGCTTCTTAATGCCATTGGTTTAATTTACAACATATAGAAATATAGGGATTCTAAATATTAGACCTAATTTTCTAGTTCAAATAAGATAAAACTTATACTGTCTTTTATCTTTAAAACTTTACATAAAATTCTGTGTTTTTACTGGCAAAATTTAGGAAAGGATACAAATAAACAGTGATTCTAAATATCACATTACAGTTTGCATTCAAACATCAGTCACATTTGACCTCTGATCAGTTTTACATTTCACAAAAACTGAAGGTGTGTTATATCTTTAAATAAAGTATTTTTTAAAGAGAAAGAAAATGAGCTGCCTAGTTAGTTAGAATATACTATAGTATGTAGTATTATATAATAAGCTCAAGTCAAATCAATACAATCAGCCACTACCTACTCTTACACCACAAACTTTGTAACGTATGTGTTAAATGAACAACAACAAAACCCCCAAAATGGATATACACAAAATACAATACTATTCCTTTAAAAAAACACTTCCCAGAGAGTGCCCTGCGTTGGTGGAGGTTTGTGCTCTTGGAGTGCTTCTTGTCAAATAAAGAATTATCCACATGCTAAAACTGAGGGGTGTCCTAGTTTTGGAGAAAATTGACCACCTTCACTTCATTATTAACCTATAATGACATTATTATTACAGAGGCATAATGCCAGTGAGTCAACAATGCAAAAAATAAATAAACTAAAAATACAACAAGGTACCACATATTTGGATAAAGCTACCATAAGTAGTAGTAGTCTTCAGAACAAGCTATGTGCAGAAATGGGGCAGGGGCAGGTTTCATCCGCTTTGACTTGTGACCCCTTCAAATTAAGCAGTCTTCATCACACGCTATGTCATGTGATAGAGCAGTTTCACCAACAGTCTTTTCATTCATCCCAGACTGTGATTATAATGACTTCAGCTGAACTGTACTCACAGTTTAAACACTGATTCTTTCCCTGTGGGCTCAAATTGTGGTCAAAAATATTTTTGATCAGTTTTGTACTTACAAAACTGCAGTAAGTACTGCAATTCTGTTCTCTGTTCTCTGATTGGATAGTTAAATTTGTGACTGATATGACATTGACCAATCAGCTGAAAGGAAGGAAAATCGGGTCAAAATTCGTACTTGTAAGTTAAAACTTGAGTTTCACACATATTTTTTTTTTGCTTTGTATCTGTAACCAGATCTTAACAAAAAGAATTTGTAACTTGTGTAAATATTTTTACACACCCAAATCTTTTCTACACACACACAAATCTTTTTACAAACACACAAATTCTTATCTACAGATGCACATATATACACATTCTGATTTAAAAGTACAAAATATTTATGACCACAATTTGATCCCATACTTTCCTCAGCTGATGTATTTTTGAGAGCAATTGTGCAAAGACTTTGAGCATGTTTTTCCATTTCCTGGATCCAGACTTTTAAACCCCTCTACCCACTAATCAATATCTAACATCAGACTATTTTTTCATCATAAAACCTTTTTAAAGTTCTCCAGGCTACTTGTACAATTCATGTACAATTGCATTCATGACTTCATAAATTGTGACCACCAACACCATTGAGACATTTCTGATGATGCCTCAAAAAACATCCCTCTAAAGATGGTCAGGTACAAGAGCTGGAAGAAAATAAGTGAAAAGAAAAACTTTGAAAGACCTTCAGAAAGCCTGGAGAACAAGTGCTTAGACCAAAAAAGTTATAAGCAAAGTATAAAGAAATAAAGGGTGGGTCAGGACTTTTGCACAACTTTTGTGTTGTAGTTCTATCAGTTAATCAGATATAATCACATTTATCAATCCAAAAAGGCACAAAAATTTAACAAAGAATCAAAATATAGTTGTTAGTAGATATTTGGAAATTATTCAATTTATATATTTATTTTTGAGGATTTGATTTTGCACTGTTCTACATTTAATTCTCCATCCTTCAGCAATAATATGAAATGTTTCCCCCACAAAAGAGCAGCTTTATTTTTGTACATTTTAATGAAACATTAAAAATGGCATTAACTCACCCAATGATTTATTAGTCACACAGTGCACTGAAAATACTGGTTTTCCATATTGTAACCGTAAAAATGCATTGAAGTTATTAAAGTTAAATCAGTGGCACGCCCACTGTTATTCCATAAAACACAGCAGCATTTGAAATTAATTGAAACAACAAACATGTGATGTTAATCTTTATGATTGTAATCAACCACCATTAGGTTTTCATGTATTTTAGTAGTGTCATCATGCATTGAGACAGATTAGGAGGTTCAGTTACATTTAAAGAGAAGCTATCATCCTTTCCCTTATTTTCTGTCACATATACCTCATTACTGTTCAGGTTAAACTGGTTTTAAATAATGAGGTTATTGTATGTACAAGAGGTTCCCTTCAGGCTGTTCTAAACACTCAAATTCAGACTTTATTTTCTACTCTTGGCTTTGCCTAATGTCAAAGATTGGGGAGTTCCCTAATTCATCTCTGGCACTTAGGAACCAACCACCTAATGCTTAAGCTTTGAGTTTGTGAGGGGCACCCAATCAGAAGAAAGTTGGCTTGGAGGAAGAGGAGTTCATATGGCTCGTTTCAGACTGTGAATGAACTAAGGACCCAGCTCAAGATAAATAAGGATTATTTTGAACTTTGAGTCATGCAAAGCTCCTCTAGAAGAGTAGAGGAGTGAACGTTTGGACCTGGAAATGAGCATAATAGGTTCAATTTACAGTAAAAGCACTATCTCAGTATGATTTCAGTTAGCAACTATCGTTCTAATGCAGTATACTGATGCTTTACTCTCAATTGTTGTAGGTTTTAATCTTGTGAATAGCGTAAGGGCTGGAGTCTCGGTGTGGCCAAATGTCTCCGTTGGGCAGATCCCTAGTCTGTTCCTCCTCCCACTCAACCATCTCTACTGTTAAAGTGGGTGGACTGAAGATGTCAGTTGTCCGGTAGGATTGTGTGAGGCGGCGGAAAGAAGATGTGTCAGAGACATCCTCTTCAAAGAGGTCCTCCATGAGCTCCTTGCGTCGTCTGCGAGATGCTTTCAGCTCATCATTCAGGTCAGAAACCAGATCTTTAACGTCTTTCACAAGTGTGGAGCGAACACCAAACAGGCAGAGCAAGAACACGAGACCAGCACAGATGCCCGAGACAAAGTAGAGAGCAACTCGCTCTGGGAGACCTGGAAGAGAGATGTGTGAGGAAATTAAAAAATTTGCCAACATAAGCCACAAGTGTCCGCTCAGCTCATCTTTCTCAAATTGCTTTAGAAAACACTATTAATACAAGGTGTAACCTTTGAAAGTAATGTATCAAATGTGAGTAATGTATCAAAATCAATTTGCAAGTGCTCCTATTTCAGTTCAAATATCCAAATAATTTTATCGATATTTTTTTTCTATTTAAATTAATAATGTTAGAAACTGATTTAGCTGAAACATCTTCCTGGGCAGTGCAGTATTGTAAAAACAAAGACACAGCATTGGCTCTGGATTAGGATCATCCCTGCAAAAACCATATATGATTATTTATCTTAGTCAGAGTACATAATGGCTAATATTTGTATTTTCCACCAGCAGGTTAATGTATGATCCAAGGGAACAAACATAACTGTTTTTTTTTATATGTCCAAACTGAAAGGAAAGAAATAGACTGAAATTAGGAAAAGTTATTTTTAAAGATAATAAGCTAATAATTATATGATTTGGAAAATGGAAATAATACAGAAATATGTACGCAAATTTTAGATTACTACTTATCAGCACAGACAAGTGGCTGGCACACTGATAAGCAGAGGCTGGCTGGAGCCTTCCTGTGTGGAATTTGCATGTCCTTGCTGTGCCTGTGTGGATTCTCTCCAGCAGCACAAACACATGCATATCAGGTTAACTGGTGAGTGTAAATTGGCTGTGGACGTGAGGTAGATGAGTTGCATAAAGTGAGCAGAATAAAGAGTAAATGTGGATTGTGGTTTAAAGTGGCCAGTAAAGAGTACATAAGTGCTATATGAATGTCACTCTCTATCTGTAACGGCTGAGATATATGTCAGCCCTGCAACACTAGGCTAGATAAGCAATTGAGAAAATAGACAGGTGGTATATAAAGGCTTCCAGTTACTCAAACACCTCTTCTAATTTTTCCATGTCGTTTTGGAGCTCAGTATCTCGACTGTGTCCACCAACGTGCTTGGACGCCGACACTTCTCTTCGACTACAGCACTCATGAGAGATATATATGTGGCTGTAGCCTGACATCCACAGGCATCAGTACACATACCCAGTATTTTGTCAAAGATCTCCAGAGAGTTGGTTAAGAACACATTTTGAGGCCTGTAGGTGGGGCCAGTGTACCATCCACCTGCAGGCGAGAGGGTTCTGGGCTCAATAGCCAGTCAAAGTCTGCTGCACGCAATGAAACCTGTGAACGTTCGTTTTCACACTCACCGTGTGTGTAATCTGAGATCATGAAAGGATCTGTTGGACCTTGACCCACATCTTCTAGGAGATATCTGGGGACTAAAGAGGAAATGAAACACTGTCACAACACGCAGCTGTATGCAAATACAGAAAATATACTATGCATCTATATCCAAGCCAAAAAAAAAGAGTAGGTGTAGATTTGTCACTTACCACAAGTGAAGGACACCCGCAGGTGTTTCCTGGTGCCGGGGAAGCACGGGTCCCCAAAGGTTCGAGTATCGGCTATTAGTGAACAGTTTGCTCTGCTGTGACACCTGCGTGACACTTTCCTCAGGGCCGCCGGAGACAAACACTCTGAAATAATTTAATATAAATGAAACCGATGATTGTAACGAAGAAGACAACAGTAACATTTTATTGTTAAAAAAAAGCTGTTTCTCTAAAACCTGAGCACCTAGAAATGAATGAATATGAATAAATAATTCCTATTTATATGAATGATTAAATACAGTACAGTAGTAATTCTCCATCATATCTATACAGGACTTTAGCTCCACTTTTTTGCCACTAGATGGCACTTGAGCCCCCTGCTGCTGCAGACCAATGTCAGCCTTTGATCCAGGTTCCTGAGGACAGTGAGGACTGCCGTGCAGCAGGTGTCCAAATGAGGCAGAGTAGATTGCGATGACAGTCTCATTTTTACACATCAGCCTCAAACGCTCATTTTCGCACACCAGTCGTGTGCGGTGGTGCTCTGAAAAACAGATGAAATGGCACATTTTGAAGAACAAGAACTTTCTGTAGCTGTTTTAAGAAAATCTGATGGCTGAAAGCATTCATTGTTATTATTTCAAAAGTTTACAACCTTGTTTGACAGCTGTTTAGAGAGCTATGTAAATGACTCAAGCTACCCTGCATTTCTTTATAATTTGCTTTCAAGCCAGTTTTTTTTTCCAAAGTAGTCTTGAGCAACAGTTCTCCAGGTTCTCTGAAGGTCTTTGGACATTAGCTGCTTTTTCACTCATTGTCTAAGCATTCCTTATACCCACTCTTTGCTTTTGTTTGTTTGTTTTTGTCTTTTAAGCTACTTAACACTAATCTATGAGCTATGGACAACAGATGAACAGTATCTGAAAGTCATGTCTTAAGAATTAGGGAAAAATCGAAAAAGACGTGACCCTGGCCTGACCCAGTAATAAGGAAGGGAAACACGTTAAAAAGACTGTTACTATATGTTAGACATTTATTATTTACTTATTATTCCTCCTGTTAAAGCTGATTATTGGAAATCCAGTCATAACCTATTATAGAAGAGGTAATTTAATGCGACAATATATGTCAAAGTGCATATGAAGTCGATGTGAGACTATAAGAGTCACTAGTGGACTGATTGTGTGGCTTTGTTTAAAAGCTACAATCACAATTTTAGAAGACTCCCACTTAATTTTATGTAACTCAGACTTTATATACCATACCATACCACCTTTATTTATAAAGCACTTTAACATAAAACCAGAGTTCACAAAGTGCTGTACATGCTAATAGCATAAGTAAAGAAAATTAAAATGAGATAAGATAAAATAAAGAACTAAAAAAAAAAAAACTAAAATAAATTGAAACATGTTAAAACAAATTGAGTCAACCCCTCTAATCAATGCCAAAGGCTTCAGCGAATAAATATGTTTTAAGAAGACTTTTAAATTCAGAAAGAGAAGAGGCCTACCTAACATGGCCATTAAGAGATTTAAAAGCAAATAAGAGAACTTTAAAAACAATCCTAAAATGTACAGGTAGCCAGTGGCGTGAAATTAAAATTGGGGTAATGTGCTCAGACTTTATATGCACTTCAGTTTCGAATGCAAATGTTTCAATGTACAGTTTTGTGTTTTATGTGTGACTGCCCGTTTTTTTGAAAACACCCCCAAAAAATTTAAGTTCCTTTTTATGTTTTGCTTAACAGGCCTGAAACCAGAGGCTGACTGAGGAAGAATATTACAGAAACTATAAATGATACCAAGTTTTCTAAGTTACCGTTATATTTATTAAGTTTTAGATTTCTGTGAGCATGCAAAAGACATAAATAAGATATTTTAAACTAATAATAATTTAAAGACGATTACTTAATTATAGAAAAAATGAAAGGAAAAAGATTTTATTTACTAGCTTTATATGCTAATAGATTTTTTTAATTAAGAACTTTACTGTGCAGGCCAATGCCCCTCTTATTGATAGTTTTCTGCACACCTTTTATTATGCACAAATTATGTGATGGAGTCTTTCTTTGTCAGTTAGCTAACATAAATTTAAAAGTCATGTGTTCACTAGTGGTGAAGTGACTGGACTGTCCAGCTCAGTAGGGCACCTGGTCTGCACTTGTAGGAGACCAGGAGGTACTTGGTGGTGAGGGGACAGGGATCCTGGCCAAACACCGGACTTAAGACGGGAATGTGGCACGACCGCCGATCCTGACACTCTGACAGCACTTTCTACAAGCACAGGAAAATCCATGTGGACCACTGTTATCTTCAACAGGAGTCGCCCATAAGAGCATTTGATTAAGGCAGATTATGCAGTGAGTTCACAGTTGCTATGTGTACCTCGATAGCAACTGAGGAAGTGCACTCCGTGTCCTCCTCCACAGTTGTGTTTGTGCTTACAGGAGGACATAAATGCTGACCGGGAACACGGCGTCCATAGAAGGCTGATAGGATGGCCACGGACGTCCTGGAGGGACACTTGATGATGAGGATTTCTCCTTCACAAGCATGAGCCGTGTGGTTTTTCAGAATGCTGTGAAGATACACTGAAAGATAAAAAGACTCATTTCAAACACATCTTACACCTCATTTATAGTCGCGTGCATAAGTCTTGAGCCCCTTTTATTTCTTTATATTTTACTAGAAAAATGGGAATTAAGTATATAAAGCAAAAGCAGAGATTACACAAATATAACAAGCTTGAAAGTCAATATTTAGTGCCACAACCTTTCTTCATTCAACACAGTCTGAACTCTCTTAGGCAGACTTTCTTGTAATATCTCTAAATCGTCTTCAGGAACAGTTTTCCAGGCTTCTTGAAGGAAAATTAGATTCATCATTCCACTTTCAGTTCCTGTATAGCGTCATATACGCCAGCCTTTTCTTCCTGTTTCCCTTTCTTAAGAATTACTTCTTGTCTGCCATCTTTCCACTATGACCATTTCTGATGAGGCATCAGTGAACAGTAGATGGATCAACTAAAGGGCCACATGCATCTCTCAGCTCCTGCGTCAAACCTTTGCTGAATCATTCTCTGACATTTTGTCTGCTGCTGATAGTTTTTAAGACACTTCTTCTTTTGTCCTCTGCTTTTCCAGTTTTCTCATTTTTTTTAAGGGCGCGCTCCACACTGTCTATCACAGTAAAATCCTATTTTAATCCCGTCAAATATATCCCGTATAATCGTTTAGATTCAACTAAAAAAATGGGAATAATTCATGTGCTTTTGTGACATGCGGCTCAAAGTACATCAAGATACAATTTGAAATAGTTTTCTTGCTAAGTTCTCTGTTATGTGTAGACACAACACTGGTTCATCCCTCGAGGGTGAAATTTTTAAGCTTGAATAATTCATAAGTCGATGTTAAGTAGCTTAACAAGCAAAAAACATTTCTCAGAAAGCCTGAAATAAAGGGTCTTCTTTCTGTTGTTAACCAACTAATAAAGACTGGATGACTCAGTTACCTTTACTCATGCACAATTTGTGACCCTTTCATTGTCAACAAGTTAACAGTTTGACTTATTTAGAGCTTTTTTTAGCCCCTACAACAGCTCAGTCCCCTGTCGACAGGGTGGTGTCCGACTCACTGGGTGTAGCTCGCCAAGACAATTTTTGGACTATGACCACACATAGAAACATCATCAGCAACAGCGCATAGACACTGAAGTGAAGTCTCCCCTCCCATGTGTGTTTCCTGTACTGTATTGTGCTAGTGTGTACGTGCAGTTTATCTCGCCTTGTGAAGATTTATATTATTGTATATATATTATATATAATATATATATATTATATATAATATATATATATTATATATTGTATTAAGACTTAAGTTATGTTTAGGGTCAAGTTTAAGGCTAGTTTATTTATTAGTTACAGTTACATCTCTAAGACATGAATATAAGTCAATGTTTTGTTCTGTGACATGATGGAAACCGTGTGTGTGTGTGTGTGTGTGTGTGTGTGTGTGTGTGTGTGTGTGTGTGTGTGTGTGTGTGTGTGTGTGTGCTCCACAGAGGCGTTTTAAAGCTTTAGGGAACAAACGAGACACAGTACCAGGCACTCACTCACAATGAGCTATTATTAGACACACACACACACACTCACACACTCACACACACAAACAAACAAAAGATCTCTGCTGTGATCAGATATAGAGATGCACATGCAAACAGAACAGCGTCTGAGACAAAAACTACCTTTGGCTGTGTCTGAACATACAGTACTATTGTTTCCATAATGTCAGCAGTGACACAGTCCAAATAGGAAAACAGCTCAGATGATAAACACAGGTCAGCTGCAGTTTATTTATTGCTATGGGAGTATCTGGTTGTATTGAGTGGATATCCAAGTTCAGGATCTGTTCTGCAGCCTCTTCACCCTGATTCTGGTCTCTCCGCAAGATTATGACAAGCTGCTTATGAAGCAGGATGTGGAAATCTGTTAGGAAATGTCATTGTGAAGCTTCTTTATGCAGCTGAAAAGCAACGCATCAGCATTTTGAGTCTGCTATTGATTGCAAAACCAAGAGACTTACGAGAGAAATCAGGAGCCGAGCTTGCTGTGTGCGTCTTCAGAGCCAGGAGGAGAGGCAGGAGACAAAAAGAGCGGCAGAAACTCCAAGACGCTGTCATTGTGAATATCCTGCAGCAGACCCTGCAACAGGGTTTGTGTAGTAATAGGCTGTTTGTGCGATTGACTGCCTGTGAGAGAGCAGTCAGTAGGTCAATGATGCCATTGTGTTTACAAGAAACAGCTGGCCCTGCTGAGCAATCAACTAGAATTACTGCCAAGCATTTATGTGGTTCTATTGCTAATCAGTCAAGTTTGCATCCATGTCTAACCAGACTTGACCTTTGACCTGCTGCATATGAAATTTCATCACTTTATCCTGTTATCCTACCACACATTTGTGCAAAACATTTTGTCATCATTTACGCATGAATTCTTGAGTTAGGGCCAAAAATATGTATTTGTGTGGTCCTGCTGACGTTTGACTTTGTTTGACTTTGACTTAGTTCATCCCTGAGATCAAGTCGCTGTTTGTGCCAGATTTTGCTTTCCTGAGATATTAAGTTCATGTGAGTGGGACTGACAGACAGTGTTGGGAAGGTTACTTTTAAAATGTATCCCACTACAGATTACAGAATACATGCCCCAAAATGTATTCTGTAACGTATTCCGTTACGTTACTCAATGAGAGTAACGTATTCTGAATACTTTGGATTAATATATTATCATGCTGTTTACAACTACATGAATGTACTATTGCTGTGATTTATTACTGTTACTGAAGGTCCGCGGCTCCGAACCGTAGTAAAGGGACCTCTGGCTAATACGGTGGGTTCTGTGTCGGGCTCGTAGCTGAAAACTAGCTTTACTTTGTTGTCTGGGTCAACTTTGCTAGCGAGAGACAGAGAGAGGCGTTGAAAGGCTGCTCCAACGGAGCTTATTGTTTTTGGAGGAAAACATGAACACGGTGTACAGTCGAGTCTTAATAGCTTACTTACAACTGGGCTCGTCAGGCTCTCTTCTTGGCTGCAGTGGTTATTATTATATTTACATGCTTCCAGCTCCCGTTTTTGCTCGATGACAGCTCGTACTTTTCCTTTTTCTCCCTCCCTCGCTCACAGACACATAACGGGTATGGCAGTCCATTCTCCCTGCAGCACGGACTACACTGCCCATGATGCTACATTCTTTAGAGCTATACCTGTAGCATTCTGCCTATTAGCTTAGCACAACAACAACAGGCGCTCTCTCACCCAGGAAACACGCAGAGAGAGAGCGTCACCCTGTAACCATGGCAACCGTAACGCTGCCGCCTGGAACAACAGAACGTAGCTGTCAAACAAAACCCAAACAGGCCTGACCCGCCACAATATGAAACAGGGAAGTACCGCCGTGTAATCCATTTATTTCAACAAAGTAACTGTATTCTAAATACCACCTTTTTAAACGGTAACTGTAACGGAATACAGTTACTCATATTTTGTATTTTAAATACGTAACGGCGGTACATGTATTCCGTTACTCCCCAACACTGCTGACAGACAAGGTATAAAAGGTTAAAGTAGCCAAATGACCTGTCCATAAAGGAAGCCATCTGCAGCAACATGGCAAGCAGACACCATAGAAAGTCACATGGACATGTATTTATTTTTTTCTAAATCCAACAGAGGCTGGCTCCTCTGGTTGATCAAAGATATCCAATTATATAGAGATCTGTAACAACGTGACCCAAATTTACACTTGCTTTATGACCTCAGTAAACAATTTCCAAATGTACTTTAATCGATACTTTAACGTTATATGTGAAACATGTTCTTTTGGTAAATTTTGTAAACATGTCCAAATCAAGCATAAAGTAGGATATGCCTTGTTACAACTGTTATTGAGAAGTTGTCCTCATGTCCCCTGTTTCAGATCCACCTCTCAATCATGAAGTCTGGCTTATTAAATAAAGAAGACGAGGATGAGAAATTAACTCCAGGCCTCAAAAAGGGAAGTCTGCAAACCACTGGGTAACAACACACCATTTGACTGTGTCTTTATGTGTTATATAGCGCTAATTGTTGAACTTCAGCATTGTTTTGATTCAGCCTCAGCTGATCAGTTTATGTAAAAGCAACATTTTTCAACATGAAATCTTTCGATTTCAACTTCAAACTGAGCACAACTTGTAATTTTACTATTTTTGACTATCTCTGGCAACATGTAACTGGGATTAAAATATGTTGTTTCATTTTGTGTGTTTACTTTAAAAACTTCATGCTTATTCCTAAACTTGAATAAGGAGATATTTTCTTCTTCTCATGCTTTTGGTATGATGTTTTCTATCTTTAAAAAAACAGCTTGTCTCTGAACCATAAACAAAATGTGGAAACAACTGTAAAACTGACATTTGGGATTTTGAGGGGAGGGACAGTACATGTTGCAACAGTTTCCTGATATTTTTTCTGTGTGCAACATAAGCTTGCCGACCATTTTTCGAAAAGATCTGTATATAAGCATGTTGGTATCCCACCCATCTTGCCAAGAAGTTGTTGTCCGGGAATTAGTTTCATCGTGTCGCCCACTTAAAATGTTATTGAAATTTAGGCCTATGAATGTCTGAAGTTCACAGATCAAAACGTTCCACTTGTGTAAAAGAGGGAGTCTGGAATCCACCACAGAGCAGTTTACAGGATAACAGTTTGACCTTTTGTGTGGCTGCGTGTGTGTGTGTGTTTGTAATGGCAAAACCCAGTTCCACTTTCTTGGATTCGGTTGTCCACATTGAGAGCTCTGTTCATAGAGATAAGGCACTTTCCCCCCCCCATTTCCATTTGCTGTGTGTGTGTCCAGTGGAGATATGTGTATTTATCTCCAGGAGATAGGGCTTTCCTGGGAAGTGGAAGATCATTAGTAAGCTATGCACGCTCTTTGGAAAACTCTCCTGTTGAATAACCCTGCTGGCAGGGCTGAATCAGTTGGTTTCAGTTTACTATAATAGCTGTGATTTTAACCTTAATTTCCCTTTTACTCATCCCCTCTTTCTCAACACGGTGTCGTCATGGCAACCAAACACAACACAAAATAGCCATGAAATCAGCCCATGCCGACCTCAAGACGTTATCGATAACTGCAGTCGCCTGTGAGAGCGAATCTATTGAATTTCTTAAGAAAACACCAGCACCTTAGTCACACAGCTTTCAATGGACACACCCTCTGTCACAGCAAATGCTATAATAAAGACTGACCACTGAAAAGCAGTTTAATCATGTGAGTAAATGAGAGAGGCACTCCCACCGTGCTGCAGTAAAATTCCACTCACCTCCCAGAGGTGGTGATTATTTTTTAGAGGATGTGTTATGAGTGGGCAGAAATGGACATCGGATTTCCAAACACTTGGAAAGTAACCATGACTCCGAAGACATTTAAAAAGAAAAAGGAGGAGGACTTTTTCGTCATGATCTCTCGCCTTTTGAGTTATATTTCCTGTGGCGACGGGGTGTTATTTGCCAGATTTCCGGGATTTGTCGGTAGTTTCATTGTGATGGGTTTGTTTTCATCCTCGCGCTCTGTGATGCAAATTCCTCAAATCCTCTCGAGCAGATAAATGAGAATGGGGCACAAAGCCTTCTTTTTCAATTCCTTGTGGTACATTTCACAATCTCACCAGTGTTGTTCGTTTCTTTAAGGAACTCTACACCGCAGCAGGGGGATTTTGTCATAAAACTTCCCTTCCCCTAATTACAGTAAATGATGCCATATTACAATAAACACCGGACCGCCCCTCCACTCCTGTCTCCACTTCTTAAGCACAAACTATCACTTTCAGTCTTTAATTGACCAAGAGACCTCCTACTTAAAATATGGCAAGCATATACTGTATTCAGCTGAAAAATTTAATGATATTTGATATTCCTTTAGCGCTAAAATTCGAAATCTTAAAGTATTTTAATATTCTTTATTTCCAAGTTGGCCCTTTTTATGCCCGTATTCTATTATTGAGGGGGATTCCCACAACCACAGCTCATTACTCAGAACATCCTCAGAATACCCCCAAAGTATCACATCATTTTTTAAAGAAGAGGGCAAAGCCCATTCAGAGCTTTTCTAGAAAGCGTTATACGTTTAGCTAAAAACGCACTACAGTCATTGGTTGTAGAAATTCAACTATGACGCAACCTCAAAGCCACAGGAGATCCTTCCTATCTGTGGCCATCAAACTTTATAACTGCTCCTTACAACACCTACAGCTATTTTCACTTAGTCTGCAATATCTTGTCTGTACTGTACATAATATTGCTTTAACTTTAATATTTAATTCTAATTTAACATTGCAATTTGAGTGATTTTAAGTCACTCAAATTGCAATGTTAAATATTAACATTAATATTATTATTATTATATTAATATATTATTAATTAAATAATAAGTACTAATAAGTCACTGACTTATTAGTACTTATTATTTAATATAGAGTCTACTTTACTTTCCATGTTTATATTTTATGCGAGCATCTGTAACAAAACTGTTTCCCTCTCAGTCTGAACTTGTGGAGGTATAGAAATGACAATGTAAGGCTACATTAGTCAAACTTTTGCTAAAATATTATTAGAAAAACAAAGTGAACAGGTGGAAGTAAAGGTAGTGACTAAACTGACTTTCTCTGTTCTCTTAATCTGCTTTTTTGGGGTTGAATTTTTATTCTGTTACTGGTTTTGGTGCCCTGTAAAGAAAACAGGCGCAGTAAAAACAGTAAATTGAGTGTCGTTGAGTCCAGAGTTCACCGTAATGCTAACATCTTTGTGAAGTCGGATTTTGAACTCATTTGTAACACGTTCACAGTGATAGTACTAACAAGCTTTTCAGCAGCTGTTCGCTTTACAGTATTCACAATCTCACTTTAATAGCTTAGACCAGCACAGTACGTTCAGCTGAGACTGATAGGAACGACATTATAAAGATAAAAAAGCTGACCTGAAACGCCTGAAAGGAGAACAAAACATCAGGACTGTCCAGTCAGTGTTTCACAGATCATATTCATCCCTACAGGCCACTACCTAATACTGTTCAGTGACTTAATAAACCATATTCACTCTATCTTATCTCTCACAGTGTGTTCATATGCTACTGCTGCATGCCATTAACATTAGTCCACTCGCTCCCATAGTTTGTATTTTGTCCCAGTTTCTCTATCCTCTCCCTTTTCCTTTCCTTTTTCTTCTCCTTTGACTCACTCTTTACCAGGTCATTGCAGGTTCCTGCTCCTCCCTGACCCTGGCACTATTTCTTCCTCCGCTGTCGCCAAATGCTTGATCAAAGGAGATCGTCTTTTCCCTCTAATATCGCAGGTCTTTACCTTACAGCAGGGGTGGGCAATTAAGTTTCCAAAGGGGTCACATAGGGGTCCCACTGAGAAATAACAGCTAAAAGTCAATTTAAGTTACAGTGTTAAGCACCTTGATGTGATAAAAAAAAAAAAGCTGTACCTGCTTGGTTCCTAATCAAAAGGATACAGATATAATACAAATGATTAAACATTAATGATCTTCAGCTTTTGTTTTGTTTTGTTTGCTAATACTATTGTTTTTGAAAAACTGTGAAGAGTAAATGTTGAGCACTGAAGAAGACAAATGTTGATAAAGCCTCCACATAGATACTGAAAGCCATTCTTGAGGGGATGTAGCTCTAACAAAACGTCACTTGTATTATTTTATCATTTGTTGTGTTTTTCTAAATTTGACTTTTCCTTGATTTAAATGTGGATTGTTATTTGTTCTTGTTTAAAATAAAATGATATATTTGTGAAAAGTAGAATGTAAAATATTTCCATTATGGCACACAGTGGAGTAGAATACAGTAAAGTCCCACATAAATATCCACACAAAGGTAAATTACTCTATTATTTACTGCTATCTGTCTGCTGCTGGTTCAGTCAGCCATCTATATGTTGTATAAAAACTGGTTTCAAGCATATTTACATGTTAATAAGCAAACATTTCATACTTTGTCTCACTACTGCCCTTTTTCCATTAAACTAATTCTTTTATCTTAAATGCTGTTGGAATGAGGAGCTCTCATGAATTGCGCTAATTTATGTGAGTCACCCTGTGTTATCATTTCCTGTGTATTGCAATGTGCAGAAGCGCTATTTTAAGCTCTCTCCTCATAGAGCCAGGCTCTGGGTATATAAGTGTGGAGCATGTACTCCGCCCATTACTCGGATCCGCCCTCTCCCCCTAACTTGTAAAATATGTTCAGAGCGATAGCCTCCAAGGAGCCCTCAGACAAACACAGGCAGCCCTGAGGTGTGAGACTTCCCCAGGACCACAGAAAGCACGTGAAACCAGAGGAGAGTGCCTCTACGACAGCACCGCACTCAGCTTCCTCTCTTCAGCTTTGTGGATTTTTGCAACTGCTGACTTCGGGGGAAATTTTAATAGGAGCACTTGGACTTTTTAAATCAAACAAAACAAAAACTTTTGGGGGATAAAATGGCACTTCGACAGAGCTCTGATAAGGAGCCAAGCATCGAGCTGTTCATCAAGGTCAGTCATTTCATGTCCATTTTAAACTTCTGAAGAAAAGGGGCACTCTGTCAAAGGCTTGCTGCTCATTTATGAGTGTTGTCAAACAACGGTGGTCCACAATTATTGCCATAGAGGCAGCAACAATCAGAGGACAGCTCTATTTTTGATTGGTGCTGTCCCCAGATACTATACGCTGCAGATGTTGGGGTGTTTGTATCCTCGGTGTGGGCCAGAGCTGGTTTCTTATCAGAAACACTCTCCAACTTATCAGAGCACACCCAGAAGGAGCAAGAAGCATATGGAGACTGGCCTCAAGCCTGGACAGACACACCCACCTTAGTTACGCACACATTCAGATACAGTCATCTATCTAAAAGTCACATAAAAGTTTCTCATTTTCTTTTTTCTCATTCTTTTTTTTCCTGATGTAGTTAGTTGAGGCACAAGTGCAGAGAAACAGTGTATCTTGAAATATACAATAAGGCAGCTGAATAGCAAAAACAAATAAGAAATAAGGCAGTATAGAGTGGTAGACGTGCCATATTTCAGCCACTTAAATTTGCAGCTTCTTGCCAGATGTTGGATGAAAAGTTAAGTAACACTGTCATGTGGAGCTGGAGCCAGCAGATAATCCAGTCAGCTTAGCATAAAGACTGTAATAACAGTCCAAAAAGTAGCAGAAAATACCTCTAAAGAGCACTTATGAGTTATATCTTTCTACTTAATATAATGAAGAATGTAAACAAAGTCTAAAATGGCATGTTGTCGTTGATGAGACTTGATAAGAGCCCAGAATATAAACCTGCTTAAAGCTACAAGTGATATTTAATAAAATTTTTGCACAAATTCAAACAAATGGAAACATCAGCTGACCGCTGATCTTTCTGGAAGTGAAGTCTCACCACGTGTTACCATAGGCAGGATAAAGATGGAAGCAGCGTGATGTCACATGTTGGATTGTGAAGTCCTGTTTTAAAGTTACGAGATGAACTCCTTTGCAGTCGGCATCTTGGCGCTTTGAAACTGAACGTGGCACACGCTCACTGACCTTTCTGACACTTAGAATGAATTTAATATTTTATCCAGTACAGCCTGAAACTCCATAAGCTCATCAGGAGAGTTTACACAGGTCCCTGGTGGCCTTTAAAAAGAACCAAAAGCCTACATCCATCTTTAAAACTTTATCTTTTATCTTCACATCTTTATCACTCCTGTCAGTCCAGTTGCTGCAGTGGTTTTGGAAACCCCCCAAATATTCACTCAAAACAACCAATATGAGTAGGACGAACACGACCGACAGCTGGAATCAAGTTACAGTATTTCAAACCTCACCAAGAAGTCATCTGATTTCTCTCACTTTCTCTTAGCGCTCTCCTTTTTCTCTTTCTCTTTTAAAAGAGAAGTCAATTTAAACCTCTCAGGCTGCTCTATTTGAGATTGTCAGTGATATCTACAGAATCTCGACTGATAGGAGCTCCCTAAATGTTCACATAAGTTAATGTGGATTTGCCTTAATTTGTGTCTAACAACACAAACTCATATCAGTTGCTTTGTATTTGGTGTGAAGAGGCGAATACACATCTAGCTAACAGTGATTATCAGCTAAGCTACGCCAACTAGATGCCAACTTTCTTCAGGTTTACCACACAGACATGAGAGTGTCATCAATTTTCTCATTTAAGCAAATCATTTCCAGAAATTTCACACTGTTATTTAACATATGGTCAATACGTGGTGGACCTTTAAACTTCTCTGCGTTGGTGTCGGTTGTTTTTCCGCTACAACACAATGCCAGGGTTTCCCCTCCTCCACATAGGAAATCGACTGTGTGTATCGCAGACACACCTTCTCAGCTCCAAAATAACTTTATTAATCTGCAGATGAGATCTAATAGAAAAAGTGAAGTTTAAGTTACTTAAACAGAACATTTTGGACTCGTGGGATATTTATTTCTTGTGTTTTTCAGGCTGGACATGACGGTGAAAACGTGGGGAACTGCCCTTTCTGTCAGAGGCTCTTCATGGTGCTGTGGCTCAAAGGAGTGAAGTTTACAGTGACCACTGTTGATATGAGGAAGTAAGCACTGCTCCAGTGGAAAAAAACACTTCCTGAGCATCTGGTCGTGGGGACTTTCACACAAAACTCAATTATGCGGAAAGCGAGGGAGAAATTGAGAACCTTTTTTTGTGTGTGTGTGTGTGTCAGTAATCCAAACCAATTGAACGCCTATTGACGTTTTACTCGCTCCGTTCGGTAGAAGTTTGAGAGTACAAAGACCTCTGTGTCACTTTCAAACAATCACCTTCTTTAATTGAGGCTTTATTGCGTGAATTTCTCAGGGCCACTACGAGCCAAGCAAACAAGGTTTGGAAACTTTGAAAGGATACAGATAATTAAGTGATTCAGAGCACACACAAAACAGGCCTTTAAAAAGGCAGCCCCTCCCATCACTGTGTATTTTCATAACTAAACTAATAGCCAAGGTCAAGGTAACTTTATTTATACCCATAGGCAAGGTACATTTGCTTTACAGAAAAAATGACAGCATTTGGCTTCCCTTTAAAAACACACATACCTAGTAAAGATATAAACCTCACTGTGGCACATATATAGTAATTTTAATATTTCGAATCAAAAACAGTTCTTATTTAATTCAGTGACAGCAACGGGGACAAAGCTATTTTTATAACGCTTTGTCCTGCATCTGGGAAATAGAAACCTCCGTCCTGAGGGAAGAAGCTGAAATTCACCCCTTAGAGCAGGGGTGTCAAACTCAAATACACAGTGGGCCAAAATTCAAAACTGGAACAAAGTCGCGGGCTAACGTTATTATTTATTGAAATATATTTATTCCTCCAGATATAAGAATGAATCTTTTCTTTTTTTTTTTAATTGACATTTTAGAATCACTATACAATACCATCAACTTCAGCTATCTGTCAGTACATATATTTTTTTCTTTTTTTTCTATATTTAAACAACCAAATTATCCATACAATAAGAATGAAAGAAAAAGAAGAAAAGAAAAAGAAGCAAAACAGGAAACAACAAACAAAATAAATAAAAATACATAAGGAAAAAAAAAAAAGGAAAGAAAAATAAACAAATAAATGCAGGGAGTGTGTTTTTGTTTCCATTAATGTAACTAATATTTCCTCTAGTCTTCTAGTAGTTAACAAAGTCAAAATCTAAAGTAAAAGCAAAAACTGGCCTGTGTTTTTTAATGTAGTCCATCCATTTCTTCCATGGTGATACAAACAGGTCCCTCTTGTATGAATCTTTTCTTATGGACTCAAACACGTTTTTCTGAATCACTGAATATGGAACAAGCAAAGCTTAATACTAAACAATATATATATTAGCTGTATAATACCAGTAGGCCAGCTCTAATAGTAATTTGGTATGGCTTCGCGGGCCAAATGTAATTAGGCTGCGGGCCAAAGTTTGACACCTATGGTTTAGAGGATGGGGACCATTTTTAAGGATTGATAAAGCCATCCTCTGTACCTGCTTGGAGTACAGGGAGGCTAAACAAGACTGTGGCTCACCTATCAGACGACTGGACCATCTCACTATCTGATTTAGAGAGTTTTTCTCTGTGACAGAGGTCAGACCGAACCATGCCACCAAACAAAAGGATAAAACAGACTCAATAAAAGAACAATAAAACAAATTTAAAATTTTTGGTCAATGTGGAAATGAGCAAGTTTCCTAAGACAATAAAGGTGCTGGTGACCCTTTTTACAAACTGATTTGCAATTTTGATCAGTTTTTCATTGATTATGGTCCCAAGATATTTATATTAGGGATGCACCGATACCGATACTGGTATCGGGTATCGGGGCCGATACTGTAAAATGTGTGTGTACTCATGCTCGTAAAAGATAACCAATACCATGAACCGATACTAACTTATTTCATTAATCAGAGGGTGGCTTGTCATTTCTGTTGTAGTTTTTTAGATTGGCCACTAGGGGGACATCCCGTGCTAAACAGGCACAGGGTTAGGCGAGTGAGACTGGCAGCTCCAGATTAAAAAGAGAAACTGGAGGCTGCTGTAGCTAGGCTAAACAAAATGTCAGCAGTGTGGAACAGCCAACTTTAACTCAGGTTTTGGAAAAGCGATGAAAAATGTCAAGAGAAAATCCACGGGCAGTGTGTGTGTGTGGTAGAAGTATCGGTTTTTGTACTCAGTATCGGCAAGTACTCAGATCCAAGTATCGGTATCGTATCGGTTTGAAAAAATTGGTATCGTTGCATCCCTAATTTATATGATTGTACTTGCTCTATTTTCTGACCTTTAATTGAAGTGACTCCGTGCCCATTTTGTTGTTTCCTAAAATCAACAACCATATCTTTTGTTTTAGATATGTTCTAGCCAGTGTTGAATCATTCATTTAGAGTACAATATTTGATTCTGACAGTCTTGATAAACTACTACTTTGGCATGTTTAAGAGAACTCAAATTCTCTCCTGGCGTGCCTTTGTTCATCAATCTGTGTCATCTCCAGGAAGCCAGCTGAGCTCAAAGACCTGGCCCCTGGGACTAACCCTCCTTTCCTCCTCTACAACGGCACCCTCAAAACAGACTTCATCAAAATTGAAGAGTTTCTCGAACAAACGCTGGCCCCTCCCAGGTACCGCCACGCTTAATCATTACACAAACATCTTATGATTTTGATGACGGTTCACTGAACCGACGCGCTCTTTTCTGCTCTCGATTCGCAGGTATCCTCATCTCAGCCCGGTAAACAAAGAGTCCTTTGACGTGGGAGCTGACATCTTTGCAAAGTTCTCCGCTTTTATCAAAAACAGCCCAAATAACGCCTGTAAGTTCGATTTAATAGACGTGCAGCATTGATACAATATTGCTATGTTGCAGAGTATTGAGCTGCATTTATGTTTGCATATCGGTTCAAGTCAAGTCAGTATAGTTAAAATGAGCTTTTTCTCATTACACTCACTCTAAACTTTTTTCCCAACATATTTTAAATTTTTCTACAACAGAAGAAACAAATAAAAACCAGACGCACACCCACAAAGTAAACAAAAGAAAAAAGCTCCTCCAAATCAAAACATGGAAACATGACAGTCCACACACACCAAGATGAAGCTTTCATAAAGAGAAAAATCCAAAAAACTTTATTTGGATCAAACCTCTGGACAATTAAATTCCTTTACAAACTTCAAAACTTGTTCAAAAACCTGTTGAAATATATTTTCTTTTACATAAACTATTATATGTGCTAAAATATTCAATTCAATTCAATTCAATTTTATTTATATAGCGCCAAATCACAACAAAAGTCGCCTCAAGGCGCTTCATAGATACAGAGAAAAACCCAACAATCATATGACCCCCTATGAGCAGCACTTTGGCGACAGTGGGAAGGAAAAACTCCCTTTAACAGGAAGAAACCTCCAGCAGAACCAGGCTCAGGGAGGGGCGGGGCCATCTGCTGTGATTGGTTGGGGTGAGAGAAGGAAGACAGGATAAAGACATGCTGTGGAAGAGAGACAGAGGTTAATAACAGATATGATTCAATGCAGAGAGGTCTGTTAATACATAGTGAGCGAGAAAGGTGACTGGAAAGGAAAAACTCAATGCATCATGGGAATCCCCGGCAGCCTACAGCCCCCTTTTTTATTTGCTGCTGTGAAGGATTAACCACATTGACCTGACGTTGTCATCATGTATAAAGATTGTGCATCTCAGCATCAGCAAGATCCACCACAGCTGTGCTAAAATATGAGACATGCTAACCGAGTTTTTGCACGTTAGATAGAAGTTTAATGCAAAGTAGGTCGGAACTACATAAATTACAGCAGTGGTGTCACTGTTACCGAGGACAATATTTCCCTCAAATGCATAAAACTGCATAAAATTGCAGCTCTCACATAAAGTACAGGTGCCTGGTAACTGCTTTTAAATGCAGCTCTCGTGTCTGAGCAGCAGTGCTTAAAACACACCATGAAACCTGTCTCTGTGTTTCTGACAGTGCAAGAGAAAAACCTGCTGCGGGAGTTCAAGCGTCTGGATGACTACCTGAACAGCCCCCTCCCCGAGGAGATCGACCACAATTCAGTGGAAACCATCACCGTCTCCAACAGGAAGTTCCTGGACGGCGACCGACTCACCTTAGCTGACTGCAACCTGCTGCCCAAACTGCACGTTATCAGGGTGAGACAGCTGTGCACTGATGGCTGAAAGGAAACAGAGGAGGAAAAAATCATCTGATCATCTAAAGTGGATCAGAAGAATCCCTGTGTGAACAGATAGCTGGATACTTTATTATCCTTATTTAATCCCGATTATTATAATTTAAACTGCAAAATACAGTAAAATAAACTCAATAGTTTTCCTGATCTTCTCACTTTAATAAATGCTAAATCTCTGTTCATGAGTGCGTTTGACTGCAAACGTCTCCCAGACCATCAGTTGTGCAACCACACTTGGCACACTTCTGCTTCTGACCTACTGAAGGTTTTCGACTATGTCAAATATTATGCTAGGATTATATTGCCTAGCAACCACCTAGCAACTGGCTAAAGTGACCTGCTTTTAGCATTTATGTGCCTGTAACACCGTTTAAAAGCATCCTCTTGTCACGGCCGGGGCAGCAGTCGTGTCGTGGAATGAAAAGGACCCAAAATGCAGGCAGCTGACTGATGCAGAGTGTGACGTTTATTTACAAGGTGGGATAGTGGCAAGCAAGCAGTGAAGCATGAGAAGTAACTGAAGAAACCTAAACTGGGAGAACTAAATAACAAACCTGAGAGCATACAAAAGGGGTGCGGGGCAGAGCGACGCAGAGACAGGAACGAAACACCATGAAATGTAGACCGACACCCACTAAATGGCTGTATCCCAATTCAGGGTCTGCAGCCTCAACAATCCTCGAGGGCCGTGTACTTAAAGACCGCTAAGGCCGGAAGTGCGAGGCTTGTGAAATGGGACGGTCTAGCCTCCGTCGCGCTGCCCAGGTTGCCTAGCAACCATGATACTAACAGCTGGAAACGTTTCATACAGCTTTGTTTGACAGAAATGAAGGAGAAAATCTTTTGTTCATTTGTTTGTTTGTTTCTACATGAGCTTTGATCATTCTCTGATTAAGCTCAGCTATTGAACGGCGTATATTTTAAAGTAAAGGCTTTAAAACCAAGTTAGTACAAACGTCACTAATGTCACATAACTTTGCCGACATGTGGCCAACAGTAATGTTTTAATGTTCTTCGTTATTAAACATTTGCACATAAATAAGTGACATCATATTCAGTACTTACTTAAAGTTTACTCTTCAGGCGCCCCTCATCCGCTGTTTTTTTTCAGCAAAATTATCCACACCCACCGCCGCACTATGCATTCTGGGATATGTTGGGCCACGAAGTCTACACCGCCACATCCTTAAAATTCAGGGAAATTAAGGACGCATTTGAGGGCCGCATTTCGAGCAGCCTTTGAATTGGGACAGCCTTCGTTGCGTCGCTGTGACGTAATCGGCCTTAAAATGCGGCCTTTAAGGCTGCAGACCCTGAATTGGGATACAGCCAATGTATACACACACAAGGTAATCGGGTAATCACACACAGGAGATCCTAATACACATGATGACTGGAGGACACAAGCTGAACACAATGACAACAGACAAAGACCTTCAGAATAAAACAGGAAGTCTAGAACATGAACCGGACACAAGGGGGGAGGACACAGAATACCAAAATCAGAATAATTAGAACAGAGGAAAATAATCATAAAACACAAAACGCTGGGTCAACGACAGCACCATGACACCTCTTTAATATTTTGTGTTAGTAACCTAAAGGAATAGTACATGACCTATGTGTTAGTCTTCAAATTTGTCTTCTTTTATCTTGAAGAAGGCCTGAACCTATGATGCGAACTACTGAACTTTGAATGAGATAAGTGCTTGTTTTAACCTAAAACACTTTCCTCTCCATTTATTTATTTTAGGTTGCTGCCAAAAAGTACTGCAACTTTGAGATTCCAGCCCATTTCACAGGCGTGTGGAGATACCTTAAAAACGCTGACGAGAGAGACGAGTTCAAACAGACGTGCCCAGCCGACATTGAAATTGAGAAGGCTTACCTGAGCGTGGCCAACAAGAGGAAATAAACATCTCACTCCTTTGTTCTGTTTTTTTTCTTTAATCAATTGTAACCATGTGTGTAGAGATGGTGATCTGTAGAGGGCGCTGCAAACTTCAAAAATAAACTGTGGCAGTGAACCAGACACCCTAAAATTCTCGAGCTCATATAGCTTTAGAGCTCCAAGACATGCTAGAGTCAAATGTTTTGGCATTTACTGTTTATCCAGGTCACTCACAGACAAAAAAGGCCATATGTGCAATTGATTGTTGATTTATATTCAGTAGAGTTTTGTTTATAGTGTAAATATCAATATTTTTTGCATTTTACAATCAAAACAGCCACATAGAAATATGTATGATTGTGTTAGTGTGAGCGACGGCTGCGTAAACAGTTCATTTTTATGTAAAACACTCCTGTATATCTTACTGTGTACAAATACAGTTTCACTGAATTGTCACACACTGTCACACTAATGAAAATAAATATTTCTTTGTCATAATCTGGTTTCTGTCATTCATTTGAACTTTCACGGGTAAAACCAGGGAACGCGAAACGGCATTTCTGATATTCAAGTTTATTTTCAGCCACAAAAAAAAACATTTTACAGCTTCAAAAATATATCTTCTGTTGATCCGGTGCAGGCGATGAATATACCACGTGGTGGGAAACAAAACTGGTGATGAAGAGGGAGAGCGCTTCAGACCAGGCTGTGCTGAAACCACATCGTACTCGCTGTCTCTGAGCTCTAGTTGGTCACACAGTATTTCCAGAAACATGCTGTCGGGGACATCAAAGAGAGAAAAAAAGATGTTACTCGCATCTTTTATTTGTCAGTTTTTTCCCCTTCAAGGTGTTTTTCTTGTTTTTCTAAACTTACTGAACATATCTGAGATTTGTAATTGCATTAATATCTTATATATACTCTAATTACTCCTCTGTGGTGTAGTGCACATTTTTGCAGGATAAAATATTATCTTAAATATTCACAGAGAGGTTACAGATGCAATACAAATACTGAACACTGTTCTGTTTAATGCACCGGACCTTTTTTTGTTACTATTTCAGTAATAAGTTAAGATGATACTTCACATCAGGGACATTTCCAGTGATACAGCAGCAAAGAGATAGCATGCAAACAAAAAATCTAATAATGTTAAAGTTTGAAAGAAGATGTTTTATTTTATTTGCATCTATGTAGCATCATAGTTATTGCATATTTAAATATAACATTTCAGAAAGCTGTATGTTGGTATTCGGCTTTAGAAGGTTCACTGTGATATCTTTTAGACATTTTTTTCCTGGTGGTTTTTAGTGAAAATGTGTGGATGTTTACAATGAAGCCAATTCAAGTCAATGTCAAGATGAGATTCATTGTTTCAGGTAGAAATCTTCACTTCAGCAGCACTCATCACGACCAAACTCTCCAGTTTTATTTCCATGCATATATCCTGAATGCTTAAATACATGGGATGTTCAGATATCATTCTGGGTCTTACTTATAGATTATTTTATAACATGGGATTCCCAGAATCACTTTATCGCTTTATCCAATATTTGGATTTTGGTTCTGAAGAAATTATGCAAGTGAGTCCGAATGTAGATAGAGAAAGTATAACTTGCGTATGTTAGAAAGATCATTTGTTTAGCTGGCAAATTCACCTCATACACCCACATCTTCAGTCTCAGCTGACTGCTGGTTTCGCTCACTTTATAAACAGTAAAGTTTATTTATAAATGAGCAAAATCAGCAGCTTTACATTCATTTTCTCATTGATCATTTGCAAACTGTTGTGGCTTAAACTGATTAATGATCACGAGCACTTTTCACAGAGAATTGGGGAATGGCTGCAAACACTGACTGACACACTGAGAAAGTGAGAATCATCACTATATGCAGGAGACGCTACGGTCTTTTATGACCACAGTGTACTGTCTATACGGCTGGTGAAACGTGCAGTCAGCTGAGGTTGAACAAATCATCTAGATTAGTGGAAAGTCTACAAGACACTTACAAATGTGGATTGCACAACACTGGACATTATATTCTTCATTTCCAGTCAATACTTGTACAGCTGCTGTTATTGTGTATATATATATTTATATTTCTTCATACATTCTTATATATTTCTATACTGTGTATTTCGTTGTACAGTTATTTTATTTTCAACTTTAATTTATACATTTTATCTTATTCTTTCCCAGTTAAATTTACCCTTCATTCTAATTTGTGCTGTACAGTTATTTTATTTTCAACTTTATATTTTATTTTATTTTATTCCTTTCTAGTTAAATTTACCCTTTTTAATTTTCATATTTATTTCCTATCTTATTCATAGCCTTTTCTTTTTTCCTTTAGGTCACGAGCAGTTGTCTAAGCATTTCACTGCATATCGTACTGTGTATGACTGTATGTGACAAATAAAATTTGAATTTGAATTTGATATAGTCAAATATAAAATCAGCCTGGTAACAATCAACCCACTGAACGGCTTTAGCAAATATGAATGAAGACATAAAGTTTTGGAGATTTAAAGCTTCACCTTTTTGCCTTTGCCTTCTATTATACACCATAGTAGTAGCAGTAGAAATAATATTAATATTCCTAATGCGTGTAATCCACTGGAGGAGTTTCATATCTATTAGTGAAATGTTTTAACCTTTCTACCTGTACTGTTTCACCTTAATAAAAAATGTCTTTATATCATGCAAAAGCTATGCTACATGTGTTATAAAGCAGTTGTTAAATGCTTAAAGCTTATACATCTGTCATTGTTTACAGTGTAAATAATTTATCTTTGCTTATGTGAAAAACTAAACATCCTTTTTCACTCGATCGTTGCGTTTTGGTGGCCGAGCAGCTGAGGCGTGTGAGTCACGCACCTCTTTTGTTCGTTTTCGGGAGGCTCTGCTCTGATCTGAGGAAACCCTGCGACCGAAGCTTCTCAGCGGCAGCCAATTTCAGTACAACTTCTTTCAGCTCCTCGACCTAAAAATAAGCAAAATGATGAATTAGATGCAGACCCTGCGTTCACAGGGACGCTGTTTTCACTGGCATAAACTCACCTTGAATACTCTTTTTATTTTATGATACTTTGAGCTTCTCATTGTTTCAACATCTCTGCATCTTTCACTTCTCTGTCTATGCCTTATTAGTGTACAAATATGCAGATGATCAAACTCACCATGTTTGCAAACTTATCCTGTTGTGCTGAATCTTTCACCCCTGAAACGAGTTATAAAATTTAGAGTTGTACAATCTGCTTTCACCACAAAATGTGATGATTTTTTTTGCTTCGTAATGCTCCTGTTTACATGCAAATTTATGTTTTTTTTCTAACCTTTATTCCACGAGTCCCTCCCTCCATTGTGATGCACCAGTAGGGGATAAATATTATTCACATCTCTCTGTTCGCCTTCTGCAGCATTGGTGCCGTCCTCCACTTCTGAAACTAGTTTCTGAATGAAATCTGTTCAGATGAAACATATTTCTCATTCATTTTTCTGTTTTTTTTAATCACACATCTCATTGATAAGTTACAATGTGACTGTCCAAGTGTTGGGTGACAAGAGAGGTCAAGAGATTTAAAAAATGGCAAGAAGAAATCAGTAGGAGAAATATAACCTGAAAAGAAGAAAACAGTTTTAAAGGTGTCTTACCTGTCTGTGGCTCCAGGTTGGACTCAGGGTAAAGGGGGAGAGCATGTGTCCATGTTGCTGAACAAATCACAGCTACAAGGTAAAGCAGAGCTGCAGAAAGCATGGTGTCTCTGTGTCGATGACCAGAGCTGAACTCATCTCCCTTTACTCGACCGAGAACTTCACTTATATATTCTCAGGGCCCATCCATCATGACCTGATCGATACGCTATCATCTCACCCAGCCTCCTTCTTAATGGTCTTGACGCGATGGATCAGGCGTCATAGACACGATTTAGGGGACCCTGTCAATTAATCTGAAGCCTATCTGCGCTTGTACAGAGCAGCCAAACAAATGTTTACTCTCCGACAATAATCAGAGGCTGTCCAGAGACGCCGCGATGGCAGCCTTTCTACGTGATGGGCTGCCTGAACGTGTCATTGCTCATGTCTGAGATCACTGGGCTGGTGGAAGTGTGTCACTGAAGGTTTCTGAGTCACTTTGTGAGGACATCAGTTATGACTGAGGTCAATACTTATAAATAATACTTATACAATACAATATACAAAATACTTGACTTATAAACCATAATACAAGTTATACATGTGTCATTGTTTTTGTCATCCCTGTACAGACATCAGACCAGCTGTTTCAGTTTTAATTTGTAATCTCTGTAGGCTTCAATGTACACTGCTACCCTTTCAAAATAAAAGTCACTACGTCCAGCTTATTGTGAAGTATAAACTTTAAACAGTATGCATTATTATTTATTTATTTATTTATTTATTCATTCATTTATTTAAGCAATTTGGTTTTGGGTTTTTTTGTACTGTAGCAAAAGATATGTATCAAATCTGGGATAAATGAAGTGTATCTTATCACATAAAATTCTTCTTTAAACAGACTATCTCACTGTGATCTGAATATTTTTGTGTGTACAAAAGAACACACTTTTCATTATCTGTCTATACATACATACTGAACATATCTGAGATATATATATATATATATATATATATCATGAAAAATATAGATGTTTCAAGACTGCAGGTTCTTCAAATTCAAGTTCTTCCAAAGTATTTGAACTCAGTTTTCTCCCATTTCTGTATGAATATGAGGTGCAGCTCATGTTAGGAAGTGACATTGTAAGTGCTGGATATAAATTATAATACAATGCTGCTCCCTTCTGTATGCATGCGTTATAAAATGCAACATGCCAAAATGTTGGAAATTATCATTAGAAAAAATTAAATATGCATTGTTGGCAATCACTAGAAGTTATTTTGGGGAGAAAAAAGGACAGTAATCATTCTAATGGACACACATTAAAAAAATTAACATTTTTTTCCAATATTTTTTTTAAAGCAGTCCTCCTTCTGCTTGAAGGAGAACAGTTTGATTCACCTGCTGGCTCTCCACCACTCATTTGTTTTATGTCTTTCTCTCACTCTGAAAACCTGGACCCATTTCTGCAGAGCAGCACTTACCTGAGTCAATAACACTTTGTAGTTTCAGGTTTGTGTAATAAAGATTTCATTCCCGTTTTTATGATGAATAAAAACCCAAACAACTTGAGGAACACAAACAGGGGAAATGAAATTGAGGCAGCAAATCTTTCGCAGTGAACCCTGACTAAAGGCAACTCAGATCAGCAAAATGATTTGGGGGAATTTAATTTAAGTTATAGTTTTGCATCTGCCGTATGTAAACTAATACTTGTACATATTGGATGTCACAGTCTATGTTAAGATGGTGATGCAGGGGTTAGCACTGTCACCTCACAGAGAGAAGGTCTTTCAGATCCACTGGTTGGCTGTGGAGCATGCATGGGCTCTCTCTGGGTTCTCCTGATTCCTTGCAGTCCAAGGAAATAGAGTTAGATTAATATGTGACTCTCTATTGGTGGGAATGATTGTCTCTTTGTGCTAGGTTGGCAATGCACTGGCCACCTGTAGGCTGTGAACCACTTTTTGCCCTGTGACAGCTGGGAGAGTCTCCCCTGCACCTCTGAATAAAATGAATGGATGTCTGCATTAGAACAAGGTTAAACTGCATCATCCGTATTAAATCAAACTTTAAATTATAAATAAATTAAATAAATTATTAAAGAATTTATTTATTTATTATTATTATAAATAAATAAATAAATAATAAATAAATTCTTTAATTATGTATTTATTTATTATTATAAATAAATAAATACATTATAAATAAATTCTTTAATTATGTATTTATTTATTATTATTATAAATAAATAAATACATTATAAATAAATTCTTTAATTATTTATTTATTTATTTATTATAAATAAATAAATAAATAAATAAATAAATAAATAAATAAATAAATAAATAAATAAATAATAAATAAATTATTTACTACTTATAAAGTTTACAATACAATACATTTGAGTTTGTAAATCAAAGGCAAACTCAACAAGAGTGGCACATTTACAGTTTTCTGTTGTTCGAGGAGCCTGATGGCTTTTGTCAAACTGAAAGATTCCTCACGCTGAGATGAGTGTGCATGGCCTCAGGGGATTTATTGTCTTCATGCCTCTGAAATTACAGCTGAAAACAACATTTGATGCATCTGACAGCTGAGCAATGAATGGAAAGAAGCAAAGACACAGCAAAGGTTCAGGTTTATGGTCAAAAGCTCAGTTTCAAATGCACAAATAAATCAAATTATTTTTTAAAAAAAAGGTAAAGAAAAAATAAAAGATAAGTGCTGTAAAAACGAATACATCAGTTATCTGTTAATTCCCATAATGTGGCATTTAGATCACTGTTTTACATCTTTATTTGACTGGAAACAGTCAAATATAGCCTAGTCTAATGCGAAAAACTCAGAAGTTTTGATCATGATGAAATCTCCACAAGACACTGTCACTGACACTGACATTATTCCACCCAGGCATGATCATCACCTCCAAGGCAATAAAACCCCGATAATGCAGGAGCTTATCGTGATCTAGGAAGAAGGTTGGAAGATGCAAACAAGAAGAAATATGCAAAGTAGCCAGAGCTGATGAAGAAATAGCCGGCTGGAAGAGTTTGAGTGAGCCGATAGAGGGTTGGCTGCAGAGGTTTTGCAGGACGGTCACTCTAAGTCCTTAAGCAACTGGGAATTACAGGAATGCCCAGAAGGTCTGTGAAGCCACTGAAAAAGCCACTAGGACACAACTCAGGGCTTTGGTTGGCTGACCTGGGCCATGGTGTCTGATGTCAAAAGACCCGGAACACCGCATGAAGATGTGTCCCAGAGAGAGGATATAAAATGTTTTATGAGAAGCATCTGAGTGCTTATAGCTGGTCAACAGCTGAACAGGAGCAACTTTAAATACATTTTCTTAATTTGGTACCTGTTTAGGGACTTTTAACTTCGAAAGCCATACTGATTAAATGAAAATGCATGATTGTCAGAGTAATAAATTTCTCTTTTCTGCTGTTGTGTTTTGGTTCATGATTTCATTGTTTCTGTCACAACGGGACTGAACAGACTCACGCGCAGGCTCTAGGTCTTGAAAGCACAAGAGTCTTTATTACGATACACCAGGTGATTATTTACAAAAGTGAGGGGAAAGCCGGGCTCCGGGGGTCCACACACGAACGGGAAAGACGCCGAAAGTCACACACACACTCTGTCCACTCCTCACGCTCCTCTTCACACTCCAATCACTCAGGTAACACAGGGGTTGGTCCAGGGAATCTGTACACAGAGACACAAAGGGATTATAAGGCAAATCGCTGTGAAAACACTCTAGAAGTAACTGAGCTGGGGTTACACTGACGAGGGTCGGCAACAGTCCAGCGACGAGAAACACAGAGCTGCCATCTTATAAAGGAGCTGGAACACTCGTGATGAGCCATAGGTGCGTGATTGCGACCAGGTGCGTGGGCCAAGGGCAGGAGCCCACAGGTGAGCTCCGCCCAGGCAGAGGGAGGAGGGAAAGAGGGGAAGGGAGAGAGCAGGAACAAAAAAGAATATAAAAACATATGTAGCCATACTGAGCCGACCGGGTAGGCACAGGGACCCTGACAGTTACAGTATGCTGAGTTTTAGTTTTATTGTTTGGTTTTCTATCTGGTGATTCCACAGCTGAGTGGTTATCACATTCAAGTACAAAAAGGCCCTGGTTTGCACCTGGGAGGAAACACAAGCAGACACACTCTTAGTGAAGGTGCCAAAACTGGATTTTCCAGTTTAAATATGTGTATTGTCCATTGTGGTGTCCCCTTGGGGGGAAGAGGCAGCAAGTGACAACCTCTACCTCATTTCTAGTTCCTCTATACTTTAACTACTCCCGGAGTCTATATAATTTATCATTCTAGAGGTCTTAAATATTTGGTGTTTATTTAGCTTCAGTTTCTACTTTAAGTTAATTTCTTGTGTGTTCAGTTCCCCCAGAGTTTATCCAATTGTTTTTAATGTCAAGCTTCTGTTTTATATGTTTCTCCTCCAGTGTTCGTTGTCTCACATTAATGTGCATCATAAGCAATATTAAAGACTTGAGCAAGAGGACACCTATGTTAGTCTTTAACAAAAGCAAAACGACACTGGTGCATAGTTCACCAGTGTCATGCTGCTCCTTCTCTTCCTTTTCTGCACCTCTTCTCAGGTTTGGATGGGACTGTAGTCTTATCCTGCCCTTGGGTGGGGGTTGCTTCTGCCACTTGTTCCAGCCAGCACACCTGGAAGCTATCTTATTTATTCTCTGGGATTCAAAAGGCCAAATGAAACCTTCACTCAGAAGTCCCACTGAACCTTAGCCCTTCTCTTCTCAACCATCTTCCTGACTTTTATTCCAGTACACTGTACTAACGTTGTCTACAGATTTCTGCAAGTTGTGGTCTCAGCATCACTATCACACATTCTGCAGTTTGGATCCTGCAGCTGTGGATGTGATGTTCAACGCCTGTGCTGTCCTTACAAACACTAACAGGAGTTCTTGAAACTAGTCACGTCCCTAATCTTGTGTCTGTTGTAGGGCCTTTCTCGATCATATGTCTTCATTTTCCTTAATACTTTGTGTTCTGCTGATTAAAACACTTTTGAAGCTTCTTAAAGAAACACCATGTTGCTGTAGTTGCATGCCTCCTCTCTCTATTGAATTTTCATAGCATTGTAGACTAAGTTTGCAGAGACTGCCTCATGCTACAAGCATGCAGCTACCTCTCTTTACACCCAGTAAATAAATACTAAAATAACCCCCACTTTTTATACTGTATGTCATTGACATCAGCTTCCTTTTTTGTGCTATTCTCAACATCAGTCATTGGTATTGATACTGTCAGTATTTAATCTGCCCACGTCTGCTACTAGGTTTTGAAATTAAGTGCAAAATTGCCGCCATGTGGGTTGCCGTAATACACCCTTATATGGGTTATAAGCCACCAAAGAAGAAGGCGAGTGTGACACTTTCTTTGGGTGCCAGCTCATGTAGGAATCAGTGGAAATGAAAAGGTGGATAGGTTGGCAAAAAGAGCGTTGACTAAAAATAGGACTGAGATGGAAATTACAAGCAGCGGATCTGAAACAAAAGGTATTGTTTGGAGGCAGGTTGTTCAGGAGTGGCAGAAGCGGTGGGATTCAGGGAGTAAGGGCAGGCAATTGTATGATCTTAAGAAGGAGGTGGCAGAGAGTAGGTTGTATAGGGGTAATAGGAGAGAAGAGGTGGTCATTACCAGGCTTAGACTGGGATATTGTGCATTAAATAAAACACTACAGATGATAGGAGAACATGAGACGGGGCTTTGTGGAGTGTGCAAGGAGGAGGTGGAGACAGTAGAGCATGTACTACTGCGGTGCAAGGGTTATGATGTGGAGAGGACAGTTCTGCAGAATAGATTGAGGGAGCGGGGAATTGGGGGATTTCATCTGAAGAGTGTGTTGGAGGGTAGTAGGGCACAGGTGAGGGAACTGGTGGGGTTTCTGAAGGATATAGGTGTTTATGAAAGAGTGTAGTTTTTTTTTTTTATATACTGCCTTACTTTCAGTTAATGTATTTTGTTTTGCACTATATTTTATATGCCATTAGGTCATTTATTGTGAAAATTCTCACGTAGGAACTATTGTACTGCATGTTGGTTCCACTGGTGCACCTGTTGAGATGCACGCCCATGTTCATGTGCACGCCCATGTTCATGTGCACGCCCATGGCAAGTTGAAGCAAGAGAAGCCAATTTAATTCAGAGAAAGTTGTTTCTTAAAAGTATCTGTAAAGTGCTCGTTTCTGCCTCAAAGCATGGGTCAGCCAGCGAGGTATGTTTGTATGTTATATAGATCATTTTATGTCTTTATTTCACTCGTCTTACTATTTCATTGAATTTTATGTTATGTTTTAGTTCGACGGTGGCGTAGTTTGTGATCAAGGTGAAGCTGTAACAACCCCAAGACCTTACAACTAACATTAAAGCCAACTTCATGTCATCAGTAAAAGAACTCTTTATTTACTTTAAGAAGAGGTAGAAGTGATACGAATTGTAAACTCACTCTGACCCATACTCCGGAACAGTAGGAGGCGGTAATGCTCCTTTACGTTGGTTGCCAACCGCCGTTAAACACAAAGAAGAAGAAGAAGACGAGTGTGACACGCGTAGTGAACAACGAGTAGGTGGCCGTGTTGCGCAGCTGTAGCGTCTAGTCTGCTTTATTGAGATCGTAGAAGAAGAACAGTTGGCTCTACTGCTGGGTGACGTTTGTAGTCATTCCAAACAGGACAGCTGGCTGAATAAAGACTGGACAAACAGGAGAACAACAGGAGGCACGACAGTAGTAACGCTTCTAGGTAAAGTAAATTCCTTCTGCTTGTTGTACTGGTGGTGCTAGAAAGACCCCCGAGTGAACCTCGTAGTGTAAGACTGAGAAGGCAGGGAGCTAACAGCTAACAGTTGGTTCCCAGTGCTGTCATAAAGTTATCGACGTTGAATCAGCGATTTAGAATGATTTTGCGCAGTTTGACAACAACACTGCTAGCCTGTTGGGTGTTTGTCGTTTGTCTCGAAGTATTTCTAAACAAATATGATGGTTTTTTAAATCATTTTTATTGTTAATTTATAAATAACCTGATGTAAAGCTGAGAGTCTCTATGTAGTGAAGAAACGTCAAACTAGAAGTGCAAGCTGATTGCGTCAAACAGTGTGTTTGACAAGCCTTGATGATAGAGGTGATTAGGCCTTTCCTCCATACAATGGGATATTGCACATGAGATAAAGTGGCAGGAGTGAGCAACAGTGCAAAATTTTGAGTGGAAGTTAGTACTCAAAATTTTGAGGCAGAGATATGAATGAATGGCCAGGAACCACTCCCATTCCTTTGATTAACTTGTAACGTTATATCATACCGCGTGTAATCAAATAGACACAAAGAGGAGAAGACCAAAACTGTCGATTTAATTCAATAGAATAGTCATAAAGGTTGAGTCCGAAGTGATCCCTATGTGGCTTTTTTTTTTACAGTTATGAGTTTATTTTCAGATTTATACTCATTTAGATAGACATTTAGGTTGTTTTCCCTACAATTTGTGCCACATTCAGTATGGTTTTTCTACAAGCACCAAAAAGACATCAGAAGTTTTATTATTATCCAGATGAAGCTCAAATTAATAAAATGAAAGCTGTTCAGCTCACTTGTTTTGTCTGCTGAACAATTAAAAACGTAGTTAGCATCACAGATGACTAAAATAGATATAATATTTATCCCAAAAGTGGAGAAATCCTCCTTACTACAGCTAAAAATTAAACACAATCTACAGCCTATTTCCTGGTTCAAATGGGTCTTTGTCAGTGACTACTCAAACAAGCACAATTAATATTTAAAGTAATAAGTTTGTGCATTTGATTTTTTTTTTTTTAAAGAGTCTGCTTTATGCTTTAAACCTTCCTTTAAAAAAATGGTTAAAAACATTTGTATCACAGCGCTTAGGTTTCAGGATAATATTAAAACGCTTGTCTTTACCCTAGTAATGAATTTTCTTACTCCTCCAGTGTCTGCCATCATGTTGTCTGATGGGTGCTCATTCATGAAGGGGGTGCTATTGGGAGGCGTCTTCTGCTTGGTGCTGTCGTTCCTGGGCAACTTTAATTTCAGCTCTGAGTCGTCGACAGAAGATCATCATCATCACCATATTTATGCTCCCTCTAAAGACGAGCTGAAACGCCTCTCTGAAAGTCAAGTGGAGGAGTTGAAGAATCAAGTGCGGGTCTACTGCATCATCATGGTACAGCCCAAGACTCTTGTGTACTGGGCCACCGTTTTGGACACTTGGAGCAAACACTGTGACAATGCTGTGTTTTACACCTCAGAGAGCTCCAAGGCACTTGAAGCGGTTGACCTGAATGAAAAAGATGACTGGGCAAGGTTGCGCAAAGCTCTCATACATGCGTATGAGAATGCCGGGGACCTGCGCTGGTTCTTTGTGGCCCAACCCACCACGTTCGCCATCATTGAGAATCTGAAACATCTCATTCTCGCAAAGGATCCCAATGAACCTTTCTACCTGGGAAATGCTGTCAAGTCAGGAGAGCTCGAGTATGTGGAGTATAGCAGCGGGATTGTACTAAGCTACGAAGCTCTGAAAAGGCTGATGACCATGTTCAAAGATGAAGGCCAATGTCCTGAAAGAGCCCACACGCTGTGGAAGATGGGTGAAGACAAGCAGCTGGCCTTGTGCCTGAAATATGCCGGTGTGTTTGCGGAAAATGGCGAAGATAGACATGGCAAGGGCCTGTTCAACAAGCAGAATGTGGTCAACATGATAAAACAGAGCATGCAGGACAATCCCTCTGATGTAGTGGAGGGCTGTTGCCCCGACATGGCGGTCACTTACGGCGGGATGTCCCCAAATCAGATGCACGTTATGATGTTTGGAGTTTACAGACTTCGTCCTTACGGGCACGACTTTCATGATTGGTTAACGTTTTATCCACCTAAAGATTCGGACAACGATTAGAGCTTCAGTTCTTCAAGCTTTATGTGGTATTTTAACTGTGGTGCTTCTGTGACGGCACGCTTAACTTTGGGGAGATGTTTTTCTAAAGCTGTTTATAAAACTGGATCCTGGGTAGGATTAACCTTTTTCTGTAAATTTGTACCTTTTGCACTTGGCACAATCAACAGCCCATTCCTTTACTGTGTGATTGAATAGAAGTTTCATCCTTTGAAGGCAACCAAGACAGGTAACATATCAAAAATGTGTCCTCTCCATAGCTTAGTTACCATTGTATGGTTATGTGTTTTCAATGTCTTCTTTTTGGTCTTAAAGGTATGAAGTAATGAGAGTTTAATTATTTAACTCTTTTTTTCTTTCTTTTTTTTAAGAATCACCTTTCTGATTGAAAGAATGTATTGGAGCACCAATAATCAGTATTGAATCAATTATTGTGCAGTCCAGCCATAAGTTTACTACACTTTTTCTTCTTCTTCTTTTTTGGCAATGTTATACTTGGTTATCTCAACATATGAAGACATTGTAAATAAACAAATTAAAGGCTATCTTAGTGTTAAAACACATTTCTTTTAAAATCACATGGGAGTCAAGGTGAATGGATAAGGTGACTTTTGTATAATAAAAGCAAAATAAAAAATAATTATTAGACAAACTTAATTTGGATTTGTTGTGTTGTATGGGCCAGCAAAGATTTGTGGGACTGGGAATAAACACACTCAGGCCCCTGATAGTCCTGATTGCTCCTGACCTCAGTGCCTGCAACCACACTTTGTGGGCCCCCGGGACAACAGATCCATGTTATTTCTTCTGGGTTTTATCTTGCTACGCCTCACAAATCCTGGCAGGTCTGGCTAAACTGGCAATTTCTTTTATTGCTCTTACTCTGGTTTCCTCTTAGTTTGCTCTGGGAAACCTTACCAGGGTTTATCTCTCCTGACAACACAAACTCCTGGATCACAGGGACATGCAAACCCCTTGGTGACCTGAATGCAAGCAACCAAAGTGAGTTTACTTTGTAGGGTTGCTGCGCTCAGCATTGGGGATATGAGGAGCTCAGAGTAGAGGTGCTGCTCCCTCATGTCAAAAGCAGTCATTTGTGGTGATATGGGCATCTGATCCGAATGTTTCCTTTTAAGTTTTCCAGGTACGCTCTACTGGAGAAAGATGGAAAAACCTGTTGGAGAAGTTATGTGTATGGGAGTGGCTCAGGAGCAAGTGGAAAGTGTTGGTAGTTAGATGGCAGCACTGGATGGATTGAAATAGAGCATATGTTAAATTAAAGAACTTTATATTTTTTTTATTACATCTTTTAAAGTAGCACTTATTGCAGGTCTGTAAACAGCATCAGTTCTAAGTGGATATTTGAATGTTATTTAACCTGTCATGTAGATATGGCAGGTTCATGGAATAAAGAGAGGCAGAATAACAAGTCTAACGTCTGCGCTGACACGCCTTTGGTCAATATGTAAATATGTTCACATCCTGTACCCTGAGGTCACAAACTGCATCATTAAATGCTGCTTTATGAAAAGGTGAGTTTCTCCAAAGATTTCTGAATTGGTTACTAAGAAATGGTCTGATCTTTATCAGAGTCCCAGTAATAGAAATAACACATTAGTTTCAGTTTCTCTTTCTTTATTGTGAGTGCCTCCAATGCTGGAATGGTTAACACGAAAGTGATGCTGGTTCAGTTCCAGTAAATCAAATAAGTGTAAATAATGTGTTGCAAAACATGCCCAATCAAACGTTGTGTTTGATTTGGCATGTTTTGCATGTTGTGGTGACTACTTGCCACAAGGAAGCAACTGAAAATAGCTCATTTCAATATTTTTATTAAGCAGATGTTATTTAAAACACTCTGCGTGCAGGCTGGGAAAGGTAAGAATCTCTGTGCTAATCACTTCTCCCAATGCTACTCGGAGTCATTACAGTTAAGTAGATATAGGATTTGTGTCCTGTAGTGGTGCCAATCCATAAAAATAAAGACCGCACTCACGAAGTCTGGTTTATGTGAACCATTCTTCAATCACAACTTTTTCTAGAGAAGTTGGAAAAATCTGTCTTTGTGTTAATGGAAGACCAAAGAGGAAGACCTCATACCAGCTTTGAAGCACGGTGGAGGGAGCATCATGGTATGGGGCTTCCTGGTTATTTCAGGGTCTGCATGCTTAAAACGACAATGTTTATGCATGTGGCAACACTCCACTATCTGATGCTCAGGGGACATCGGGTGATATAATAAAACATACAGAAGTAAACAGTACTGCTAAAGAGGAAGTACCCATAGCACTGGGCAGCAGTAGGAAGGAAAAACTCCCTTTTAACAGCAAGAAACCTCCATCAGAACCAGATTGAGGGCGGGGCAGCCATGTACTTTGACCAGTTGGGGGATGAGAAAACTTTTATGAAGGTTCAAGTTATTAATTTCAACGTTCTTTTCCAGCCCCCTGTTTAATAAAGACAGGAAAAGTCCAACTGTTTGTGCATTTTTAATCAGATTGTATTTGTCCGTAATTACGGCTTTAGATGAAGAGCAGACTGTATTTTCATGAGAAATCAAATCAAGAAACCTTTATTAATTACAAAGCATTCACACAAACGTTTTCTTGCAACTGCACATCAGAGCATGTTGACATGTTCAAGTTTTGTTTAAGTGGTTCGTTTTACAATTTGTTTTCCCGCAATACAAAATGCCAACTGAGATACACTTTAAAGCAAGCTCTTTCTTTTATTTTTGCATGACAGTGACGGTTGATTCAAAGCCTCCAGTAGATTACACAGCTAAGTCTCTAGGTGTAAACAGTTGACTGGCAGCTCATGCTTCGCTATCAGGAGCTCCGTACATCTTCCAAATGGCTGGCGTTATCATTTATACGTCTTCATGTGCCACAGTCCATCGTTCAGATAGTGGACGTTTTCAATCCCGATTCCCTTGTTGACTTTTTCTCTGTTTGCAAAACAAAAGGGCGAGTTGAGCACATTTAAGAAAAAAGAAGCAGCAGCAACTAGTGAGGGATTTACTCAGTAAAGTCTTACATGTTCTCTGTAGACATCTTCATCACGCCAACACAAAGTGCATGTTGTTTCCCCTCTGCCATGATTGCCTGAATTCACTTATTAAAGACAAACCAATGGGGGAGTTCACATTAAATAGAATAAATGCTTAAACCTAGAAGACAGAGCATCATGTCTGAAAGGATACGACAACTGTGTCAGCCTTAGCTGAGTAGAGTTTAGCCCCTGGCGATGTCAACCCAGGGCACATGATGTTGGCTCCACTCAAGACAAATTTAATGGCCCCTTTGTCTACTTGCTGGTGTGGAAGAATAAAAGGATCTACAAGAAGGAAAAACAACAACAACAAAAAAACAGAAAGGTCATCAGAAGGCGGAAATTAAAATACAGCGAGCAATAAGCCGGCACTAGAAGGTCTCACATACATTTATGCAACAGTCTGAGGGTTGGGTAGAAAGGTCCTTCTCTCTGTCTGAAGAAAAGCAGCTCTCCATTCACTGTCAGGATTTCAATGTGTTCATGGCTGCGATAAATAAACAAACAAATGTAGGGATGAATCTACAAACTCGGTTCGGATTCGGAAGGTTGTGTGAAAGTAAATACAAACTGAATGCAATGATTTGGAAATCTTATTGTTCACCACAGAGAAAAGAAAACGTCAAATGTTTGAATTGGGCGATCGTGGCTCAAGAGTTGGGAGTTCGTCTTGTAATCGGAAGGTTGCCGGTTCGAGCCCCAGCTTGGACAGTTTCAATCGTTGTGTCCTTGGGCGAGACACTTCATCTACCGCCTACTGGTGTTGGCCAGAGGGGCCGATGGCGCGATATGGCAGCCTCGCTTCTGTCAGTCTGCCGCAGGGCAGCTGTGGCTACAACCGTAGCTGCCTCCACCAGTGTGTGAATGTGAGAGTGAATGAATAGTGGCATTGTAAAGCGCTTTGGGTGCCTTGAAAAGCGCTATATAAATCCAATCCTTTATTATTATTATTAATTGACGTAGCAAGATATTCCAAAAAAAAGTTGAGACAGGGCGATGTTTACCATGTGTGGCTGGACTTTTGGAAGAGGAATTCTACCTCCTCAACAGTTTGGGTTTTTCTATATTCCATTGTGAATAAAATATGGGTTTATGAGATTTCCAAATAACTGCATTCTGATTTATTCCGATTTTACAAAGCATCCCAACTTTTTCACAGTTGGGCTTGTGTTCTAGAAAAAATACACCACATATAAAAATAACAGATATTAAAACGAGCAATCATACCATCTCACTATCTTCACAGGGTCCTTTTTCGGCATTATCTGATTGAGCCATGCCTCGATGTCAGGGAACTGTTCCAACAGCTGGTTTTTGATACCTTTGATCACTGATGTCTTCAGCTGGATACAGTTGGACACATTTTCCTTTTCATCAAATCTGAAAGGAGAAAAGGTAACACATTTAACACTAGAAAAAAAAACACTGAAACTGAGCCTTAAGTTAAAGTATTTAGTCAATGTGCTGTAGCAAACATCAGGAACGAATGCAGGCATTAAAAATTAGATTTATACCTTTTAAACATGGTTTTAGAAAACAACCAATATCTCTCAACCCATGTTACACATTATTATAGATATACATCGTGTTGAATAAAATATTTGCTGTCAACACAATAGCTGTTTTGTGATGTGAATGCCCTTCCTGACACAACCCACATTTATCCAGGTTTGGAATGGCCCCTATGAGTGTGCTGGCTTTTGGTAGCATAGCTGGGAGTTCTCTAAAACTGGATCAGTTTAAGTCCCTGGAGTCAATCACCATAAACTAAAGACGGTACACAAGAGAACTGAAGAAGAGGCAGGAGTGGGGGAAAATTGGGGGAGTGGGAGATTAAAAGTTTTACACTTTTACTACGTTCACTGCCGCTATCTTGGATTGTAAACTTGAGGTTATGATGTACAGTATGCCTGGCATACTTTAGACATGTGCAGAGGAAGGACAGTAGATATATTGGCCAGAGTATGCTGAATATAGAGCTGGCAGGTAGAAAGAAAACAGCAAGACCACATAGGTTCATAGATTTATACTATAAGACATGCAAAGGATTGGTGTGACACAGGAGGACGTGCCGTTTCAATCCCTAAAAGAGAGCAACTGAAAAAAGTTGGCAACAAATGTTCTCATATGCTGATTACACCCCAGCCCTGAACTTTTCCATGCATTCCTCACAGGAGGTATGTTTCAAAATCCAAATGCATCTATAAACAGTAAACCTATTATCCCCCTAGTACACAGTCAGCATAAGAAGAGAGCAGATAAAAGTGATTAAGGAGGCGTCCTGCTTGGCCTGTTTACTTCAACAACTTACACCTGATTTTATCATATAACGTACTTGTACCTCGATCTGTCCATCAATCCATCTCCCTCGTCGCGAATATGTGTAAGCTCAAATAAAACATTTCGACTTAAATCTGCTTAAAGTTATTAATATAATATTTACTTCTAGTTTCAGTGTTTGAAATGTCACTTTTCACGTTTTTTCAGTACACAGCGACAAGTAGGACCTGTAAGTAATTCGTTTAGCTCAGTCATAAGAGGCAAACCATATGCGTCTGCATATTTTCAGCCATCACACAGCACCCTTAAACAACCTTTATTTTCTGTTAGTCCGCCGCAGCCTAAATTTTATATCGGCAACAAAATATCTCATATATTATCATAAGTCGAGCCTGCTTGTCTTATTAGCTGAGCCCACTTAAAAATTTCGAGGATGCTAATCAGTGAGCTAGCTGTTGCTAACTACAACACTTAAAATAACCAATAACGTACTTTTTAAACATCGTCGTTGGTCGTCGTTACAGCGTTCCTCGAGTGGGTGAAATTATGTCACGGTGTCTGCTTTAAACTACGTTCAGGGAAATAAGATAAAAGTCACAAAAACATCTATCAAGTAAAGCTAATGCAACCCCACGCCTGCTCAGCAGTGGAGGGCCAGCGGTGCGTGGTTTGCGCCACTTTGCAACAATTTTCACGTCACACGGCAAGTCAGGTCAAAAGGCGCGTCATCCTGTTACCTAGGTAATATTCGTAACATAACCATTTCTCTCATCGCGACAAAGTCCCGATATTTTAATTTAATTTCCTTTGTGACAGAGCAGCTTTAGTAAGTCTATATATAGTAAGTCTATATATAGTAAGTCTATATATATATATATATATATATATATATATATATATATATATATATATGGTGGTTTGGGCATTCCTCGCTACCTCGCTACACTGTACAGCTGGTGTCTGATCTTCTTTTCTGTGCTTTTCTGTGAAATACCTGTTGCTAAAATGAAAGAAAAGCCAGTCACCTACCATATATCGTAGCATATTATAGTAATTTAATAAAGTAATGTTTGTTGTTTGAATTTTAGGATGGCGATGGTATTATATTGAAAGTCTTTCATGAATTGTAATTTTCCCTCATTAAAAATACTTGTATGATAAATGGTGTGTTCTTCATAATTTCATCTTGAATAATAAAATATTGTATCACAGATGTTTATCTGAACATCCAGAGTTTCTGCGCGGTAAAATTTATAATCAATATCGATTTTGAATACAGTCAAGTCTTTCTTAGTAAATTCTATTGGAAAAGTATTGCTGGTGCAATGGTTAGCACTATCATTTCATAGCCAAAGGTTACTGGTTCAAATCTAAATTAAAAAAAAAAAAAAAAAAAAAATTCCGTTTATATACTTCACTCTGGTTACTTTAACATTCGCACCACAGTGGAAAAAACAACAACAACATTGTAGTTAAAATATTTAACTTTGTTAATATAAGGGGGGCAGAAAATCAGGGAAGGCAGAAAAAAAGAAACCCAAAACCAAAATGAATGAATTGGAAATTTGTACATTTATAGATAAAAAAAAAATCCTGCCAGAAATATTCTGAGATATATTACAAAGTAAGCTTTTCAAGCCAAAGTTAAAGCTGCAAGTAATACAATCCAAGATAAATATACAAATCCCGTGCCAAAACCCATGGGTGGAAGAAGAGGCAGGAGTGGGGGAAAATTGGGGGAGTGGGATATTAATAGTTTTACACTTTTACTAAGTTTACTTCCGCTATCTTGGATTGTAAACTTGAGGTTATGATGTACGGTATGCCTGGCATACTTTAGACATGTGCAGAGGAAGGATAGTAGATATATTGGCCAGAGTATGCTGAATATAGAGCTGGCAGGTAGAAAGAAAACAGCAAGACCACATAGGAGATTCATAGATTTATACTATAAGACATGCAAAGGATTGGTGTGACACACACCAATCCTTTGTACATAAATAAATAAGTAAGTTAATACTTTCCCAGAAAAGATTGACTGCACTCTCAGTGTGGGAATTACAGAAGGTGCCGTTTGAACTGACGTCATTTCTAAATAAAGAAAAAATACCGGATAACAAAGAAGCAGAAGTTTGAAACTTATTTATCCTTGTTTTTGTTGCTGTTGATTTGTTTGGTTTTTTTAAAATTGAAATTAACTTTATTACAAGTAGTTGACCATTCAAAACATATAGGGTTAGACAAACCAAGAAAAGTAGTTGTCATGTGTCAAAACAAAAAAATAAATAATAAAAAAAGGTTTACTGGGTACAAAGCCTTTTCATTCATCGATTTTTAAAGTATTTATTTATTTATTTGCGTGAACACTTACGTCAAACGTCGAGCCTGGGCGCCATCTTGTGGCCGAAACGGTCACAGCGCCTGGATTGGTTTAGAAAAAAAGAAACACGCTTGTGCAAAAACTACTTTTGTACAAAGTACTTCCGGTGGGGTCACGGACTAGCTTTTCTGAGCGGATTTTTCCCGTGTTCGCCGACGGCTGTTTTCCTCCCATGTGAGCGTGTTCTCGTAGTTTCTGCGTTTCTCCTGTAAATATTTTTCATTAACAGCCGCTTTCCTCAAACCGCTCACTCTCTGCACGACTTTACGACGCGCTTAGACAAGCGAGGCAAAAGAGGAAGCAATAGCCAACCATCTTTCGTCTCCTGCCAGCAATAACAAGACAGCGACGAGGCTAGGTTCAAGTGGAGCTTCTGTAGTTTGTGATTTATTGTCTGTTTTATACAGGATAGAGGACTTGGGTTTAACCTCTCCGCGTTAAGGCAGATAAAAGCTCTCGGACGCTGAGCTTTTTCCCCCTCCCGGCGACCCTGGAAGTTTCCGATCAGAAGACTGACTGTTAAGAATTAGTATTCCCGTTTTTTCATGTTTCCAACAGGTTTATCTTCCCCTAATCCCCCACCACCGCCAACCCAGGAGGCTAGACCCGCGGCTACTGATGTCAAAACCGACAGCGGTAACATCACATCTACGAAAAAGAGGAAAATAAACGGCTCCGAGAGGGAAGACACTAGTGACACGATCTCCTCTTCGCCTCCAAAGACCCTGAATTCCTCCTCCTCCTCCTCTTCCTCTTCCTCTCCCACTCCGCTGCACATTCAGAAGAAGTTGAGGTTTGAGGATTCAGTGGATTTCATTGGACTCGATGTGAAAATGGCTGAGGAGGCTGCTGCTGCTGCTTCGTGCTCCAATAACAAAAGCAAAGCCATGTTCCTGCCCGGCGGCGTGGGGCACCACGCAAACGGACTGACGAAAACTGCAGGATCCACCACCTTCTCCAACAGTAAACCCGGTGCTGCCAAGAAACTAGTCATCAAGAACTTCAGAGGTAGACACTGGTGGATGATGGGGTCCAAGCTCCCAAAAAAAAAACACACCTTAAACTTACAAATCCCTGCTATATCACAATGATATGGTCCCAGCTCATTTTAAACAGCTATCTTAGAGTTTAATGCTTAAAAATTGTACCATAACATAGAACAAAGATATCACAGGCTTTGGCAAACTTGGGAAAAATGTGTATTTCCTTGATTAGTAATCATGGTAACTATAAATAAGTTAAGAAGTCCCTTTGATTTTGCTAAATCAAACCACCTGTATGGATAGTTTAAACCTATAATTGGGTTTCACTTGCCCCTATCCAAAATCAGGAGCTACAGTTAAAGCTGCCAGATCTGTAAATATGGCAGATTTCTGGTAAACATTGCTGCGAGCTGAGCGCAGCCATCCTCTCTTTCCAACAGCAGTACCTGCAGCATGGATGGGTGAGTCTAAAGAGAGGGAAAGCATGTACTCCACTCCACTAAAATAATTAAATTTTTTTCTCTTTGTGGGGCAGTAACCGTCTGATCTGTTGGCCTGTTAAGCTGAACACTGGAGGACATTATCACTTGTTTAAGTAGAGGCCTATTTCCACTTGCATACAAAAAAAGAGGACTTAGGTATGTGGACATCCCACCAAACGACAGTTATTAATGACTGTAGGTGTAGCATGTTCTTTAACTGTTTTTTAAAGTTTAATTTGCCTGAGCATAAAATACGTTTGTTTATAAAATGGCCTGGGAAAAAAGTAATGGTAAACATTGACAGACTATTGTTGCAGGGTTCAGTGTCATCGATGGGCTGTAAAACAAACTATGTTAGGCCAGCCTCAAGTCCATCTGGGCCACTGGTGGCGTTTCTATTAATAGATTCAAGTAAAGTATTAGATTGTAAATAAAACAGTCCACTTAAAGGCTGTACGGCCTTCTGGTATTGTGATATATTTACCATTAGGTTGAAGGTGTTGCTTTTCATCACAGAGCAGTTGTTTGCAGTGGAGTGCCGTCTGTTCAACATGAGTGAAATGACAGCACTGACTTTTCACAGTCGTTGTTTTGAAATCCAAGAACATAAATCTTTTTTGTATTTTGTTTTCCAGAAGTTTCGGGTCTGATTATTCTTTAAAGACATTAGGAGCCAAGCAGTTTTTGTCCTCGGGCCATATTTTCCCTATGCGTGCAGTACCGTCATGTATGACAGGGGTCTTCGTTAAAATATCGATTAGTCTTTCATCAAACCGCTTGTGTGGGTAGCTTGAACTAAAAGTGAACATTAAATTGACCTTAGGAGTTATTATCTCGAAATCTTGACTTACTGGATGAAACTAAGTTGAGAATTTTAAAAATCTAATTCAAAATTTTGAAATGATAACCTGGAAGTGTGGCTTATTGATCCCTAACATAACAATGTTTTTTAGACACAGAGACAAAGTTACTGTACTTGTCTATACTTAGGTGTATTTGATTATGTGGGTTTACATTCTATATTTCTGTGTAATTGACTAATTCAAGATTTTGTCCTTAAAAAAAATCTGCTCTTCACTAATATGGTCAACACATGCAGCTGTTTAATTCAATTCAATTCAATTCAATTTTATTTATATAGCGCCAAATCACAACAAAAGTCGCCTCAAGACGCTTCATAGATACAGAGAAAAACCCAACAATCAGTGAGACTGGGATGCCCACTTAGCTGTAAGTCAAGTGTCTTGGTCTGAACTCATAGAATTTTACCCCTAGCAAATAATTGAATTATATATATATATATATATATATATATATATATATATTTTTTTTTTTTTTAAATTAATTAATTAATTTTTTAAACAGACTAAAACAAACACTTAAAATTAACTAAAACTAAACGTTCTCAAAATCTCAGATGCCCACTTAGCTGTAAGTCAAGTGTTTTTTTTTTTTTTTTTAAATTAATTAATTTTTTAAACAGACTAAAACAAACACTTAAAATAAACTAAAACTAAACATTCTCAAATAATAATAATAATAATAACAATAATAATAATGGCATACAGTCAAGCAAAGTGGCTCTGAAAACTAAGTGAGCTTAAAAAAAATAAAAAATGAAAATTCAAGATGGAATAAAAAGTAATAATAAATCAATAAAAAGAATACAACACTGTAATAGCTCTGGTTGTCAGCCCTTGATGATCTTTTCTAAGCCAGGAAAAACCCTGAAATCTGGGCTGCAGCACATGTAGCAGAGTATCAGTTAATTGTATTTTATTATTGCAGTCTTCAGGCTCAGCCCACACCAGTAAGTAACCAGTGTTAGAGTAGCATCCTGCCTTACACGTGTTAAACAAATAATTCAAGCTGCAGAAACAAAGGCAGCAAGTTTTAACCAAGACAAATATCAAATAAATAAATCTTGTTCTTTTTTATTTTATTCAGGTTTTTATTACAGACAGTGATGCTGAGGCAACTAAGTTATCAGATACATTGCTGGAAAGTTTTTTAAAAAACTACCCATTTTGTATATATGGAATATATTTGTATATATTATTTGTAAACATATTTACTCTCTTAAACTGCGTTATTTATTGCCCACCCCAACCCATTTTTCTTCCATGAGAACAAAGAAATCTTCACTTTAAAGATACCTGATCGGAAGTCTTTAGGTTTGTGTCACAGATCTGATGATACAATATTTGGCCGAGTGTCAGTAAACTGAGAAAAACTGAGGTGCAATTTTTTTTAATACACTAAAATTCATATTGTGGTTTTAGCTTGTATGGTACAGTTATTATAGATGGCCAACAATGAGTAAATGAAGACTGGGACCGGGTGTAATATGTGGAAAAAACAGATAAATACTGTGATAAATACTTAAACCATCTTTGACTTAAAGTTGACAAAAACACAAGCACAGCAAATCAAACCGCAGAGTTAAAAAAAAAAATTAAGAAGTTTAAACTGTGAGAATCTTGCACAAACATTTAAAAAAGCATATTTTTTTAAAGTGCTCTCATTTCTGTCTTATATATTTATAAGACAGAAATGAGAGAAATAAGAGAAAAATTTAAAAGGAGTATTGCAGTGTTGGTCTCAGCAAATGTGAAAAAGTCTGTAACTGTAACATTTATTTAAATAAGAGGTACTCCTCATTTTAGCAACATGTACGTTACAAAGTAAGTTTCGTGTCACCGTGGCAACCTCGGTATTTTGACCCAAAACGAAACCAGATTGTTTTCATAACGATAACGTTTTTTAAATGTATATTAAAAATAATCTGTAAAAATCTGTCGTGTGTGCGACTTGAGCTGAGAGTGAATCATTCTCCAAAACAAGAGGGGAAAATGGTCATTTTGCATACATGGACTTAAATCAGTCCATGAGAGACCACATGCAGAAGGACACAGAAACAAGAGAGGGACATCTGTGTCAAGGAACCCAAATTTGGTTGTGACTTATTTCACAAATGAGTTTCGTTCTTGGTTGGTAAATGCATTTTTATCTCACCAATGAAAATTCTGGAATTTAATTAATTCCAGTTAACTGGGATTTTACCAAAAATAAGTTACATTCAGTCTAAAAAGTTACCACAGACGTATTCACTTTCATTTAGACAGACTGATTATGCCTACTCATAATCTGAGTATGAGTGAGACTGCTAACACAGGTCTGTTTTTGTTTTCCTCACAGAAAAGCCCAAATTGCCCGAGAACTACACGCAGGAGACCTGGCAGAAGCTGAAGGAGGCAGTGGAGGCCATACAGAACAGCACGTCAATCAAATACAATCTAGAGGAGCTCTACCAGGTATCCGGACAGACCCGCTGAATTCCCCCATCTGCAAACAGCAACTGTGCCGTTATCATTATTCCGACAGCTCTGTTTTCTCCCCTCAGGCTGTGGAAAACCTCTGCTTCCATAAGATCTCCGCCAAGTTGTACAAACAGCTGAGGGCCGTGTGTGAAGACCACATCAAGGCACAAATCGATCAGTTCAGAGAATATCCTTTCACGGTCTCGCTCGCTGAATCACATAGAGAAGATGTTGTTATTTTGTGTCCACTGTTGCCTTAACTTTGCTCTCACGGATGCCCTGGACAGCGTGCTTTTCCTGAAGAAAATTGACAAGTGCTGGCAAGATCACTGTAGACAAATGGTATGTTTTATACTGTTAAAAACTGTTAAACAGCAATTTATTAAAACTGATTTATAATAGAGTTGGTCGGGGGGCTTGTGAATGAAATATTACAAACAGAGACAAACTATTCTGGCTCTTACATTCCAAGTAGTGCAACTCAAATACATCTGTCATTAGTCACCCCCCACCCCGGCCCTGTAAATGGACTGTTTTGCAAATATCACTATCTTGGGTTTTGTATGGGGTTAGTTGTGCAATGCCTGCAAGCAGCCAGTCCAGCAGAGTGAGAAACGCTAGAGGAGATGGAAATTTACAACATTACTATAGAATATCTCAAGTCTGCTGCCTACGCTAGTGTTTAACGTTGAATTGCTACAGGGCATCCAGCTTGCTGGCGCAGTAACGGTTTCTTAATCACACACTTAATAAAGAAGCTGTTTAAGTGAAAGTGATCAGGTATCGAAGGGAGTGGGCGTGGATCTGAAAACTAGCATAACAAGCATATGAAACTGCAATAATAGTTGGCAATTTACATACAGCAGTATGGATCAGGTGCATCTGTGCTAACCAGAGTATTTGACAGCGAAGAGAGAGAAACAAATGTAATGTAGAAAATTAGAATTTTCTTATAACGCCACCACACAACAGCCCATCCAGCCCATAATGATAGTTTAGACCAGGGGTGTCAAACTCAAATACACAGTGGGCCAAAATTCAAAACTGGAACAAAGTCGCGGGCTAACGTTAATATTTATTGAGAAAAAAATCTTCCTCCAGATATAAGAATGAATCTTTTCTTATGGACTCAAATAAGTTTTGCTGGAAAACTGAATATGGAACAAGCAAAGCTTAATACTAAACAATATATATATTAGCTGTATAATACCAGTAGGCCAGCTCTAATAGTAATTTGGTATGACTTCGCCAGAGTTTGACACCTATGGTTTAGATATTTCGGGTAGTCAGCAGCAGTTAACCCATGTGTTATCCATAAATGTACTATTTGCAGGTTATCAAATCCTTCCACTAACACTAATACCACAATACATGACTCTTACTGCCTCTACAGCACTCTTACTACTCTAAACAGTAAGAAGGAGTGCACAGACCACTGTTTAGTTTTCCTGGCCCAAGGTTGTAATACCGTATTTTATTGCTCGAAGGATTTTATATTGATTGAAATTCAATCAGTGAGTTACTAACTGAACAACATATACATTTATTTGAGTATTTATCCTGAGCCAAGTTATGTTTGTCTCATATGTGTGTCTTAAACTTGCTGCCTATGAGTTATCAATTTGATTTGCTGTTCTCTGGTTCAGAATGAGCCTCTGGGGACAGACTATGCGCAAAAGCAACATTAGTCTGCTTACAGCTAAGGCAATGAGTAGAGAAATATGTGCACATCCTGATTTCTGCTTGATTTCTTCACATCCTAAACAACACATGGATATTCAGGGAATTAAAATCCCCCGAACTGGAGGAGCTAACGATCTGTTCTCCGTCTTAAAGCGATTTCTGTTCCATTTCTTAACTTTTTAACCACCAACAAATGAAGCTGCAACATCTGAGAAATCTCAGCAGGCTTTGTAGGACCTTTAAACTTCACATGTAAGATTGGAGGAGGTCATCTGAACGTTGAAAGCGTGATTAATTGTGTATCTTTGTTCCACAGATCATGATTAGGAGTATATTCCTGTTTTTGGATCGCACCTACGTTTTACAGAATTCCATGCTGCCATCGATTTGGTGAGTGATCGTCCATGTTGTGGTTTTAGCTTCGTACTCGGGCTGATTTCTGTTTTATTGTATGGTGAACGGGCTGTTGTGGTCTTCAGGGACATGGGTCTGGAGCTGTTCCGGTTCTACATCATCAGCGATCTGAAGGTTCAGAGCAAAACCATCGACGGGATTCTGCTGCTCATTGAGAGGGAGCGAAACGGCGAGGCGATAGACCGCAGTCTGCTGAGGAGCCTGCTGAGCATGCTCTCTGACCTTCAGGTAATAGGGCAACTCTTCAAATAATAATCCAGATATTAAGTAGTGACGGTCTAAATGTGTTTTTGAATTGTTTGGATTCCCTCCGTTTATTTGAACCACAACAAAAGTGTTGTTTGCATGGCTTGCCTGCACACGGGTGTGATAAAGCGTCTGTTTCCTGTTGTCAAATCTTTTTAATGAAACCTGTGTTCTGTCGGCCTCCTTGGCAGATTTATCAAGAGTCCTTTGAGCAACGCTTTCTGGAGGAAACTAATCGACTGTACGCTGCAGAGGGACAGAGGCTGATGCAGGAGAGAGAGGTGATTTATATAACCTCATACTCGGAACACACTCTTTTTATTTTGTCGTCTGTTATCCACGATTCATTGATCAGCTGACTAAACCGATTGTTAAAGTCATTAGTTTAGTAACCCATGAAAAATACTTGGCAGCTGTACTTCTTTTTTTTTTCTCAAAGATTTATTTATTGCTTTTCCAACAACATTTTAACCAACAGGAAGAGAGAGTTCAAATAAAATAAAGGAGAAAATTAATAAAAAAATAAAAAAAATAAAATAAAATTTGAGTGTATAATAGTAATGTATGTACATCATATATGAATAGTGTTAGGGGAACACATAGATATAGTTATACATACTCTCCCATGTAGATCCTTCAGATATTATTACAGGGAAAAAATAAATAAATAAATAAATATATATATATATATATATATATATATAAATAAAACAAAACAAAATAACCCCCCCCCCCCCCCCCAAAAAAAAAAAAGTAAAAAAAAACAAACAACCAAAAAAAAATAAAAAAAACACAAGGGTTAACAGATAGTGCTCCAGAAAAATATAAAACAGGTATAACATAGTGAGATATTAGGTTTAAGTGCATTATTCCAGGGCTTCAGGCTGAAGTTTAGTCCAAGGGTGTCAAGTTAGTTAGAGAGGCATCTGAACTAACGGTTGCAGTGATAAACTGTGTCCTCTTCAGTTCCAGTCCGTTTAATTTCACATCTCTTCTCCTGTCCTATTGAGCAGTCCAGCACTCGCAGGCCCCCCAGGTTCTCTTTAACAACTGCAACACTACTTCTCCCATACAGGTTGAATGGATATAGTCATTTCTATTCACTATCGATCGTCTCCTCACTTTCCAAAAATAACAAAAAATTTCCCCACATTTTTTTAAAGGAAGCATGTTTACCCTTTATCATAGACGTAAGTTTCTCTAAAGCAAGGGATTTTGACAGTGTCGATAACAAAGTTCTCAGGTGTGGTCTACTAATGGATCTCCATGATTTGGCAGCTGTACTTCTAACAGAACAGCCGACCATTCTCTGGGTTTGTCTTGTCAGATGTGAGGATTTGAAACTTTTTTGTCACATTTGGTTCTTCTGAGGAATAAAAAAGTAACTAATGCCTCAGAAAGGATTCAGTATTTTTTGATGTTGTTAGAAATTTTACAAAAAGCCAACCATTTAACCACATGCGGAAACACAGATGTAGCCACTGAACTAAGCATTAGTAAAGCAGAAAGCAGGTCTGACACAGTAAACGTGTTTTGAGTGAAGCTTTTAGCAAAAAAAACATTTGGCTGGTTGAAGCAGAAAGTATATAAAACGTTCACTTTGCAACTGGAAGCTTAGTTTATGTGGATTTTTTGTTGTTTTTTTTATACAAAAGGTGAAGCGTAAGTAAGTAAAATTTATTTCTATAGTGCTTTTCACAGATAAAAATCACAAAGTGCTTTACAACACAGGAAATGGGAACATAAAAACAATATAACAGTAAATAAAACAATGTAAAACAATAAAACTATAAAAACAGCATAAGAAGAAATTTAATCAAATGCTTTTCTAAATAAAAATGTCTTCAGCTGTTTCTTAAAAGAATCAATGGAGTCCGTGCAGCGAAGAAACAGACACAACCGCGGTGCCACCGTCTGAAAGGCCCGATCACCACGAGTTTTAAAACGAGTGCGCGGTACCACCAGCAGTCTCTGATCTAATGACCTTAAAGCCCGAGAAGATGTATGTGGTTTCAGCAGGTCAGATAAATATTGAGGAGCCTGACCATGTAGGGCCCTAAAGGTTAGAACTAAAATTTTAAAATGAAACCTAAAATTTACAGGCAACCAGTGAAGGGAGGCCAAGACTGGAGTGATATGTGATCTTCTCTTGGTGCCTGTTAAGAGACGTGCTGCAGCATTCTGCAGTCTGAAGACGATTTAAGGCTGATTTGTTAAAACAAGTAAAAAGGCCATTACGATAGTCTAAACGAGAAGAAATAAAAGCATGAATAATCATCTCAAGTTCAAGCTTTGATACCATTAGTCTGAGTTTAGAAAGCGTGGAGACTTTGTTTTGCAAACGCTCAATTCTTATAGTTTAATTTGAAGAAACTGTAGAGAGAATAAAACTACAAACCTCTCTGGGAAGAGTGGCAAATTATCCTCTATGCAAGAACTTTTTATGATGTTATGTAATCTTTGATGGGTAGTTTTCATCTGTATTACAGAATAAGCATTAAAAGCTGTGGTGTGAATGTAAATGTGTTTTTTAGGTACCAGAATATCTCCATCACGTTAACAAGCGCTTGGAGGAGGAGGCTGACAGAGTCATCACGTACCTAGACCAGAGCACACAGTGAGTGTCGGACTGAAGCGCTCACTTAGCAAATAAACGGTGACAGAGATCGATGCGTAACCTGAGCTTTTTCCTCCTCTCAGAAAACCGCTCATCGCTGCTGTGGAGAAGCAGCTGCTTGGTGAACATCTCACGGCAACTCTGCAAAAAGGTAAACACTTAATATAAGCGTTCACTATATAATAATAAATTATTGTAAAGCAAATGAGGGTTTAGCTTATTAAATGCACCTTTTTGTCATTGTTACAACATATTTTTAATTATGGCAATTTTTTAACAAGATTTTCTCTTCAGTGTGTCTGATTTAAGACATTTTTAGTTTCATATAATGTTGCATTAGTCTTGTTGTTTTTATGTTGTTTATATGAGTGCAGCCCTACCGCTTTGTATAGAAAGAGAGACCTATTGTAACTGTGTGCAGTGATTGTGATGCCATGGCTTCGATATGGTACCAGGTCAATGACCACTCTGACCAATCAGTCAGTGTCTTCGAAACAACGTTTGTGCATCTAGATGGCAACAGGACTATCAGTATGCAACTGAATAGAGTCAAGTTAGCAATAGCATGCAATCTGCTTGTGATAATAGTGATGAACTGTGATAAGTTAAGAGGGAAAAACCAAATCTGCTGTTGTCTACATACAAAGACAAATACTTACAAAGCGCTTCATAACCTCGCTCCTCCATATCTGTCCGATCTTCTCCACACATACTCGCCCCTTCGTACACGCCGCTCTTCTTCAGCTTCCCTTCTGTCAGTTCCACCTGCTCGCCTGACTACCATGGGACTCAGAGCCTTTAGTTGTTCTGCACCGAGACTTTGGATGCACTCCCACTTGCTCTACGGACCACACACTGTCTCACCACTTTTAAATCACTACTCAAAACCCATCTGTTTAGAATTGCATACACCTGATCTGTCTTAGGCCATTTTTACCTTGCTCAGTTTTTACATTTGCTTTTATACTTTTATGACTGTTTATGTCTAAATTTTATCTACCATGTTTGCTATATATACATTTTTCTTATGTTTTTTTATGGTATGTTTACGTGTTACTGTAAGGTGACCTTGAGGGTCTGAAAGGCGCATATAAATAAAATGTATTATTATTATTATACAAAGAAAATCATATTCACTACGTACATTCAGAGTTTAGCCAGAACATCATGAATTTAAAATAAAAATTCCTTAACAAATAGTTCTCTAGTTACTGCAGGATGGCAGTTTAAATGCAGAGTGACATCGGTGCCGAGTAACTTTGATGCGGAATTCTGGGAATATAACCAGAATGCAACCAGTTAAGTCGAGTCCTCTATTGCAAAGAGATGGACCTCAAGCGATTTTCACTCATCTGCGCAGACTGACTGATATCGATTGCAACATGTTTGCAATCTGCATGAAAAATTAGACTGCAGTTATTTGTAAACCTTTGGCGATCAGTCTGAGAGTGATTGCAATGAATCCAGTCGGTGGGAATGAAATTAAAGTCAACCTGCTGTCCTAGTTTTTTTACTCTTAGGCTACGTTCAATCTGCAGGTCTTGATGCTCAATTCTGATTTTGTGATCAAATCTGATTTTTTTGTCTGCTCGTTCACACTACAAATAAAATGCGACAGCAAACGCGCTCTAGTGTGAACGCTCAAAGCGGCCCGCATGCGCAAAAGAAGACGTCACACACAACACGCTCTGTTTAGACCCAGAGCAACAGTATTGTTTGACTGATGGCCCTTAATATAAAGACTTCGGACTTTACGTTTCCCAATTTTTGCTTTAAGTTATTTTGTTATTTACATAATAATGTAAATAACCTAATAATGATCCTTATTGCTGTTTTAGAGGAGCAGTGCTTCAAAGGATAGCTGCAGATTTCTGTCAGAATCTGCAGATTATACAGTACAAAGAAAATGTTCACGTTTCTCCAACGTTGTCTTCCCAACAGTTTCACCGGATGGACAGGAAGCGTTCGCGATGTCTTCTCCGGTGCTGATAATTGGCGTCTGTCTTGTGTCGGTGACGTAAAAGACGGATTTAATGCGACATGACCATCAAAACAGCAGTCGCTTTCTGAAACATCAGACATGTATCGGATTCAGGACCACATACGAAAGTGACCCAGATCGGATTTGAAAATATCGGATTTGTGCCGTTCACACTGTCACACCATGATGGGATATGGGTCACATAGGGTCAAAAAAATCGGATTTGATGCGCTTTCGCCTGCAGTGTGAACGTAGCCTTAGTGAAGCATAAGTGGCTGTTCTGGAAGTACCTGATATGTGACTGTCTTGTCTGCACCTCATACTGACTCTTCATTGACCTCTAACTGTTATTTGAAACTTGCAGGTCTGACCAACCTGCTGGATGAGAACAGAATTCAGGATCTGTCTCTCCTCTATCAGCTCTTCAGTCGAGTGCGTGGTGGCGTTCACGTGCTCCTGCAGCACTGGATAGAATACATAAAGGTATAGCAGCTTTTAAATGAAAGACTGAAGAGAAGACAGAATCAATATTAACTGTTTTAATTGTTTTTAATGTCTTGAAAATACAAATTCAGGCTTTTGGAAGCACGATCGTAATCAATCCGGAAAAAGACAAAACCATGGTGCAGGAGTTGCTGGACTTTAAAGATAAAGTGGATCTAATCATCGACGTGTGTTTCATGAAGAATGAGAAATTTGTTAATGCCATGAAGGAAGCTTTTGAAACATTCATCAACAAACGGCCAAATAAACCTGCAGAGCTCATAGGTCTGTAACTAAGCATGTTCCCCATTCATAGCTGCCACACAGTGAAGAGAAAAATAACAATAATCATCTGCCAACATGATAATAATCAACATTTCTCTATAGCAAAACATGTGGATTCAAAGCTGAGGGCAGGAAACAAAGAGGCCACGGATGAAGAGCTGGAGAAGATGCTGGATAAGATCATGATTATCTTTAGATTCATCTATGGTAACGTTTACTGTAACAGTTGTGTAAGTACAGTACTTTGTCCTTTGTGCGGCCTTTGTTGTGAGACTTTGACGTCCTTGCAGGAAAAGATGTTTTCGAGGCGTTTTACAAAAAGGACCTGGCTAAGAGGTTGCTGGTTGGAAAAAGTGCTTCTGTTGATGCTGAAAAATCCATGCTGTCAAAGCTTAAACACGGTCAGTTTTCATAGCTTCGTGCCATTTCTTAGCACGTGTGCACACAGGCGCTACATCCTGACAGTGACTGATTGAACTTTGACTCACGACATTTGTTTTCCAGAATGTGGAGCAGCGTTCACCAGCAAGTTGGAGGGGATGTTCAAGGACATGGAGCTTTCTAAGGACATCATGGTGCAGTTCAAACAGGTAACACTTTGCATACATAAATAGTAGGGGTGGGCGGAGGGGAATCGATACTGTGTAGCATCGTGATATTTTGTTTGCTAATAATGTATGGATACAGGGACAGCAGAAATCGATATTTTGTTACAAAAAAAGGTTTTTGTGCTCTGACTTCAGAGCATGTTGATCCTTTTTCTGAGCAAGAATCCTGACATTCCTTCACTGTCCAAATGTGTTTAACTTGTTTATGGCAGCAATAAACATGACAGTTTACTTATTTTAATTAAGTTTAAAACTTTTTTATTTAATGTAAAATTCTATTTTGTTTTAATTTACTTTCAAATTCTTCAGTTGCTGAAGGGGCTGCATAGTTTTCATAAACTGCATAGTTCAGAATAGCTATAATTGTACCAGATGGTTGATTCAGTTAAGTTGGACTAGACTGTAATACAAACCGTTCAGTTTGTCAACAATAAAACTGAAATGAGAGAAAGACTGAGTGTGAGACTTTGATATTAGAGAAAATGAATATTGATAAAGTTTACCTTTATGTACAGAATCTGAATATCGCAAAATATTTTTAAAAAATTGCAATAATATCGTATCGTGGGATGTATGGTGATTCCCACCTCTAATAAATAGGCAAATATGACGTTATGGAAAAGGTTTTGTTCGCACATATTGAAGCATTACATGGTGAAAAAAGACAAATCTTTTCATTGAAGTTTTATCAAAAAGAAAAAAATGGCTGACAATTCAACCAAAGTGTTAGCCTACCTTTGCTTTCCCTGAGGGCTTGAAATAAAGACATTGTAAATCAAAAAGATGTAATTCAACTGTCAGCATAACATAAAACCTGGGGCACATTCAGTCTGGGAATAGTGTCTGGTGGTTTGCACCAGTTCTCCAGTTAAACAGCGTGTTTCATTGAAGCGGTGTGAGACAGTAGGCAGCTGGCTTAATGTACGTTTTGTTTTGTGGGTGTGTCAGAAAGACAACCACCAACTCCAGTCAGCCAGGACGGATGTGCATATAAACTCTGACGTATTAAAAATGCAGACAACAAACTTTCCCTGCTATTGGTGCAGAATTATGGGCGACCGTGGCTCAAGAGTTGGGAGTTCGCTTTGTAATTGGAAGGTTGCCGGTTCGAGCCCCGGCTCCTACAGTCACGGTCGTTGTGTCCTTGGGAAAGACACTTCACCTACCGCCTACTGGTGTTGGCCAGAGGATGGCGCGATATGGCAGCCTCGCTTCTGTCAGTCTGCCCCAGGGCAGCTGTGGCTACAATGTAGCTGCCATCACCAGTGTGTGAATGGGTGGATGACAGGTTGTGTAAAGCGCTTTGGGGTCCCTAGGGGACTAGTAAAAGCGCTATACAAATACAGGCCATTTACCAATTAATACATAAGGCGCACTGAATTATACTGTCGTTTTTTTGAGGAAATTAAAGTATTTTAAGTGCGCCTTATACTCCAAAAAATACGATGTATGCATTACAGCGCAAAGAGGGGGGAAAACACACTAGTATGAGAATTCATGTATAAAAATAGCAGCAATATTATCTTTTGTTAACAGTAGCAGCAGTGTGGTTGCTTATGTCAAAAACTGTCATCATTCAGCTGATGACTACAAGAATTGGATGACTGTACTTGCACCACGACAATGACTAACATGACAAACTCATAAAAAACACAGATGCCTTACTGACGAGGCAAAGAGGAGTCACGGTGTCTGAATAATGTGACCCCAGCTGTACATTTGTCTGACATGAGATTCTTCTCCTGCTGCAGGTTTTATTACTTAATTTATAGAAACGGGAACTTCTTTAGCATTACATGCTTGGATTTTATTGTAATTTGTTGGTGCATTCACTTGTAGGGAGCCACACAGCTTGAAACTAGACACAAGATGTTTGTATAAATTTTGTTTTAGACAGATGTTAGAGTGGATGAAAACACACACTAACTATGTGCGTGACAGAGTCATTGGCCTCAGTCTGTAGCTGTTGGTGTTAAATTGCTGTTAAATTGCAATTACTCAAACATAGCTTAGCTTATTTTCTTTTTCTCTCTACACACAAAAAAGGCAAAAACTCCTTTATGTATAAAGATGAATAAAAACTGAAAGTATTAACATTAAACTATTGCAAAGTATCTGACATATATAAAGGAAACAGAGCGCAAGGATGATAAACACAAATAGAGCCATTTATAATAGAAGTATCTCTGTAATACCTGGTTACTAAAGTAGCTCTGTAAACGAGGGTTTGGTGAAATTAGTTTCCAGTGTTGTAAAATTCAGTTTCTTCATATAATTACTAGAGGTGGGAATCACCATACATCCCACGATACAATATTATCACAATACTTAACACACGATACGATATTATTGCAATTTTTTAAAATATTTTGCAATATTCAGATTCTGTACATAAAGGTAAACTTTATCAATATTCATTTTCTCTAATATCAAAGTCTCACACTCAGTCTTTCTCTCATTTCAGTTTTATTGTTGACAAACTGAACGGTTTGTATTACAGTCTAGTCCAACTTAACTGAATCAACCATCTGGTACAATTATAGCTATTCTGAACTATGCAGTTTATGAAAACTATGCAGCCCCTTCAGCAACTGAAGAATTTGAAAGTAAATTAAAACAAAATATAATTTTACATTAAATAAAAAAGTTTTAAACTTAATTAAAATAAAACATGTCTTAAATTAAAATAAGTAAACTGTCATGTTTATTGCTGCCATAAAACAAGTGAAACACATTTGGACAGTGAAGGAATGTCAGGATTCTTGCTCAGAAAAAGGATCAACATGCTCTGAAGTCAGAGCACAAAAACCTTTTTTGTAACAAAATATCGATTTCTGCTGTCCCTGTATCCATACATTATTAGCAAACAAAATATCACCATACTACACAGTATCGATTTTTTCCCCACCCCTAATAATTACAGTCTAGTTTGATTTTACATCTTCAGACTTGTGTAATTACAAGAAAACTGAAAGGGTGGACCCTCACCAACACTGCCTGTTTTTAGTCTAAAATCCTGCTAATGGATTCAGTTTCCTGCTAGTTTCAGTTTACTAAGATTAAAACGTCTTTGTGGGTAGATAAACTCGTGTCTTTGTATTTCTGTAGTATATGCAGTGCCAAAACATTCCCGGCAATATCGAGCTGACAGTGAATATCCTCACTATGGGCTACTGGCCAACGTACGTCCCCATGGAGGTGCACCTGCCACCTGAGGTTAGTCCTGAGCAAATACTGAGGGTTGATTTTATACTTTTCAATATAACGAGCATCGCTTTGTAACAGCTCTCTTATCTTTGTCCAGATGGTGCGACTGCAGGAGATCTTCAAGACTTTCTATTTGGGCAAACACAGCGGCAGGAAGCTGCAGTGGCAGTCGACGTTAGGCCACTGTGTCTTAAAAGCTGAATTTAAAGAGGTTTGAACTCTTTTCTAAGAATGACCTCGTGTGTTTTGCTCACTCAGTGAGCCAAGTTTAATGCTAATCGTCTCGATGTTTCTTGCAAAAGGGCAAGAAGGAGCTGCAGGTGTCACTTTTCCAAACTCTTGTCTTACTGATGTTTAATGAGGGAGAGGAGTTCACCCTGGAAGAGATCAAAGTGGCAACAGGAATAGGTTTGTATTAACACATTAAAGCGCTTTTTCATGAAGAAATGGCATCCTCTATTTTTTCCCAGCCACACTGATCTTTGGGCCTTTCCACAGAGGACAGTGAGCTACGGCGGACTCTTCAGTCACTTGCATGTGGTAAAGCACGTGTCCTCACCAAAATCCCAAAAAGCAAAGATGTAGAAGATGGGGACAAGTTTTCCTGCAATGACGACTTCAAACACAAGCTGTTCAGGATCAAAATAAACCAGATCCAGATGAAAGAAACGGTATGTTTGCTCTTACCGTATTTTTCAGCCTAAATTATCTTTCAAGGATCGGAAAATTCTTTTTAACTTGCCTTTTTTACTCAGGTGGAGGAGCAAGCCAGCACCACGGAAAGAGTCTTTCAGGATCGTCAGTACCAGATCGATGCTGCCATTGTGCGGATCATGAAGATGAGGAAGACTCTGACCCATAATCTTTTGATGTCTGAAGTGTACAGTCAGCTGAAGTTCCCCGTCAAGGTGATAATCACAACTGGTTTTCTGTTTTGTTTTGCTTGTTTGTTTGTTTTCTTTTTACCACTCGGTCGTAAAAGCTGATGGGGAATGCCATCACCAGGTGCAGACACCAAAGTTTGTGAATGTGATAACCAGAGATGGGCCCGTTACTGTAATCCGATTACTTTTTCTAGTAATGAGTAAAGTAAGGGATTACTATTGCAAAAACGGTAATTAGATTACCGTTACTTTCCCGTAGGAACGCTGCGTTACTGCGTTACTAAAACCGTGATTTTTTTGCGAGAATGTCTCATGACAGTGACGTAAACGAGTGCGACGTTCGTGACAACAGCTGTGTGCAGATCAACAATGGATCATATATCGAGTGCAGAGAGAGTATGAGCGTGCAGCGTTTAAAGCGTGGAAGTACTGACCTTACTTTGAGTTTGATTCCATAAAAAGTGACAAAAACATTAGTGTCCGTTGTGCGTGGGAAGAAAACTTCTTTTTACAGCGAAAAAAACCCCTAAACTTCCGAGCAAGCACCGAGTAGCTACGACGTAATGGGAAACTCACAGAGAAACTCGCGGATTCTTCCACTGACCGCTGCACACCTGCACCAGGGTAACCCTCCGCCTACCCCACTCCTGCTTTACAGGTGAAAATAGAGCAACAGGACCGCTAGTCTTTGACTTTATTTATTTTCTGCTGTGTTTTACTTGCATCTATTTGAAAGACTGAGTGTAAACACACAAAATATATATTTTTTATGTGCTGGAATGTGCAGAAAATAGGTTTAAATATTAAACAAATTTCTTCCAGTCAGAGAATGTTGCAGATAATTTAACTTTTACTTGATGTATAAAGTTAAAAGATTAAAACTAATAAAACAAGTTTTAAAAAGAGACTTTTCCATTTGATTACATTTTGTATGATGATTATGTAGAAAAAGTAGAATTGGGCTGAAAGATCTATCGCTTTATCACCTATTCAGGTTGTAAATCGTGTTTTTAAAAAGTAACTAAGTAACTAATTACTTTTGAAAATAAGTAATCAGTAAAGTAATGGGATTACTTTTGGGGGGAAGTAATCAGTAATTAGTTACTGATTACTTTTTTCAAGTAACTTGACCAACACTGGTGATAACTCAAGTATGAGGCAATGTAGGGCCTTAAAATTGACACCATAAGTGTATCTACGACCTTGACCTCAGGTCAAGTTTTCTGAAAATCTTGTAAATGCAATAACTTGAAAATAAGCCAATTTTAAGTTGATAGGTGTGTCCACTAGGAGGCTGAAATAGCACTGGTAGTTGCCAGTATTTTTAATATACAGAAGGACTACACTGGGTTTAATGCATGATCTAATAGTAGAAATAATGAGAAGTGAATGTAGCTTTTGAAACCTTCCAAGTTGTGGGGCTTCCTACATGTGAATATTGTATTTGGTATTCACTACTTTCACTTACCATTTCAGTCCCTCTCCTTTTTCGTCTACTTTCAGTCCTTCAGTAAAGGAAGTTTCTTTCATTTGCTGGACACAGTCGACAATTTCAGCTAAACTAGATCTAACCCAAAAAAAACCACTAGGACTTGGCCAGACAGCAGTGACGCTTCGGTGTGACAGATTGCTGATTCGGTTTAAAAGTTTGCTTGGACATGATAGGGGGTGACTTCAGTGTTTACCACAAAGAGGAAGGAGGAAAGGAGGAAGGTGGGGAAAAATAGTCAGAGATCAAGAAGCCAAAATGAGAAGCCGAGATAGTGGCTGCTTTGAAAGTTTCACTTCACGGCAAAGAAGTTCTTTGTATTTTAACACGTTTGGTCTTCACATACAGGATAAAAGATCCACAGTCATGTGAAAATGTTTTCAGGGGACTCTCTCCATTCCTATAAAGATGCACTTTTTCACATGATTGTGAGGTCACCCATTGGTTTTGAGTTTTGCATTTAAAAGCTTTAACTTTGGTGTTTTTTGTCCACTGTAGTGTTAATTTTATTTATTTATTTTTCGTAAGAACTATAAGCTGCAGCCATATGCAGTACGGGTGTGCCGCACAGACACAAATATTTGATAATTAGTTCTACGTGAGAATTTTTTTGTTTGTTTGTTTATCTACAAGGCTGTAAATGTGTTTTTAATGCTGAAAAGTTGGGCATTTTAAGATGTGACTCTATGGGAATTGGCTTGCTTTGGGTGCCAGCCTCAGGTGACCACTAGAGGAACTGTACAGTCTGGAATTTCCATGGTTGTTTGTTTTTGTTTGTTTTGTGTTTTTAAAGAAGCAGCTATGCCACAAACAAGAGTGTCAAGAGACCAGTTGTATCACATGTTTTTGATCCTGCTAAAACATGTAGATAATGGTCTCCATAGCTCTGTGTGGGAACAGTGTTAGACGCTGCTGTTACGCTGTGTTGACCAAATTTAGAATATGACTCTTAGGGGATCAGGGTTTTAAACTTTGGCAGTGTTTAATATCCGCATCCTCCAGTGCAGGGGTCCCCAATCCCAGTCCACGAGGGCCGGTGTCCCTCCAGGTTTTAGATCTCACCCTGGGTCAACACACCTGGATCACATGATTAGCTCATTACCAGGCCTCTGGAGAACTTCAAGACATGTTGGTCATGTCCAAATTTATGGGCTGCATCCTCCTGAGGACCCGGCCTTCGCGGTCTACGTGGGCCGGGTCCTCAGAAGGTCGGGTAGGCCGGAAGTAAACGGCCGTGAAATTGGACGGTCTAGCCTTCTGATTAGCGTCAGCGCTGTCTCGGTGGAGTTTAATAAACTCGGCCGTCTGCTCCTTGCTATCTAAAATATAACAGGACACTGGCGTAAATTCTCGACCATCTCACACTTCTGTTTAATCAGTTTTCTGTTTGACGTTTAGTCAGCTGTGTAAAAACCAAGGAGGAACCCACCTGGGGGATTAATAAAGTTTTATTTTATCTAATCTAATCTAATAACTTTAATCTCAGCCAAACAGATTTACTCACGAACAAACAAAACACTGAAAAAAGCCCAACAATAACATTTTTAGGTTGTCTAAGTGACTTATATATTACGTTTAACCCGAGCAGCGAAAGTCCGCGGTGATCTGACAATGATGTGCCGGGAGTTGTGCCGTTCTCGGCAGCTTCAGTGACCCTCGAGCTCCCGGCTTGCTATCGAGCTGGTGGGTAGCAGACGTCTCCGAAAACGTCGAAGCACTTTTGCAAATATGCGATATCCTGATAAACCGAGCAGATATTTGATGTTTACACAGCTACATTCTCGCCTGAAAATATGTTAAAAGTTTATTTTGTGACCCAGAAAGATTAGTAAGAGTAATTTTAAAACTTAGTAGCGGCCGCCATTGTTGGAAACTGGAGTTTGGCTGGGCCGCACTATGAATTCTGGGATATGGTGGGCCACGAAGGACACACCCGACCCATCCTTCAAATTCGGGGAAAAGGAGGACGCATTTGTCAGCTGCATTCGGAGGAGTCTACGAATTTGGACAGCCTTCGGCGCGTCGCTGTGACGTAATCGGTCTACAAATGCGGCCTCAGGAGGATGCAGCACGTGAATTTAGACACGAAGGTCATTTCTCCATTTAAATCAGCTGTGATGGATCAAGGTCACATCTAAAACCTGCAGGGACACCGGCCCTCGTGGACTGGGATTGGGGACCCCTGCTCCAGTGTAACAGCATGTATCAAATAGGGGGGAAACTAAAAAAAAAAAACTATAACAGGGTCACCTTTATGCAAGTCTAGAGGAAAAGAAGGTGTTTTAATTTACTTTTTATTTTATACAAGAAGACTAACATGAATCTGCCTTTTCACTTCTTCTTTTTTGTCTATATCACACCTCAAATTATAGCTTGAAATGCTGGCATGTTTTTCATGTTTTAACTCGTGCCTCCTGTCTGTCCTCTCCTCTCAGCCTGCTGACTTGAAAAAGAGGATAGAGTCTCTTATTGACAGGGACTACATGGAGCGTGACAAGGAGAACTCCAACCAGTACAACTATGTGGCTTAGATGAAAGAAAGGTGGATGCAGGTGGTCCAGTCAGGATGAAAGCCGTTCTGAGTGCTCGGTCTCTTAAATCGTCTGCTCCAGTGGAAGTTATCCATTATCATCTTCAACCCAGCGACCGACAACTGAATGGCTATAGCTCCACAGGGTTTTTCGTCAGGGGTCTTGTGATCCTGTGGACTGCATGCCTATTGAAAAGAGAATATTGTCCATATTTGTCAGTGCCTCTGAGAGAGCTGGGACAAAGAAGACACACAGATATTGTTCAGTTTGCTCTTCTTTTTTCTTTTTTTTAATGGAGAGGAAAAGTATTTATTTTCAAACTTAGATTCTTCTTTGTCCATGGTTTGAATCAATATGCTCTTTGTTATCAAGTCACTATTTTTTTTTCTTCCTTTTTGTTCACCCAGTATCCCAGGCAAATGCTAACACACCTAACAATGCTCTAAATGTACCACATGTTTGAGAGAGAAAAAAGGATAAAAATTAAACTGATGCTTGTTTCTTCTGTCAGTGTCAAAAGTGGGACTAACATTTAAAGTAGGGAACTGGGAATTTTGGGAATTTCTGTGGCAAATGTGTGATCCTGCATCAGCAAAGTTTTACAGTTTCAAGGCCATGTAGCCCAGTGATATAGCTATGTTTGTAATCACACAAAATGTGCCAAAAATGGAGCACTTCTTGTTGTTATAGGCTATAATGAAGCTGCTAAGGCAGCCCACTTGTATAAGTAAACACATTTAAGTTTCTCTTTTGTTTTTTCTTTGAAGGTCATTTTTGTACATGCACCACAAAGCATTTTAAATAATCTGACATGGCAGTCCACTTTGTGTTAGGTTTTTGATGACCCTTAGTAAAAGCACAATACGATGAGAGTCCACATTCAATGTCATTACTACACACTTTTTTTTTCTTAAGTCTCCCTATGAGGCTTACTGGAAAGTGGATGGAAAATGCCTCAACATATGAGGCAGACAATGATTGATCAGATATGCCGTTGTTTGTATGAGTCTGTTAGATTTCTTCAGATTAAAATAACTGTCTCAGTGGGTTATGTCATGTTCAATCACTGGTTTTCAAACACGTGTAGTTATATTTAGGGTGACCAGATCCCAACTATTTCAGCGTATGACTATGTGAGACTGGGTAGTAAAGCTGGAAAGAGAGTCTAAGTTAAACAGATGTTATCGGTGTGATGCTGATTATGTGATGGACAGATGGAATATTTTATATTAAAGCAATTTACACCTTGTAAGCTTAAATATAAGCTAACGTTTGTTTTTAATGGGATGGCTTCTATAATCCCATTTTCTATATTGTCTGTTCACTTTTTTGCAATAATGGTTATCCATCAATCCACAGAAAATAACATCTCTGTTTTGAGCCATACAGTACTGTGCAAAGGTCTTGAGGCATGGTAATAAATAGGTACTGTGATTTATTGAGGCAGTAAACATACATGGAAATACAGTTAATAAGGGGAATTTTTTCCTTTTCTTAAGGACATGACTTAGTTAGTTTTAAGCCTCCAGGTTTAGTCCTGCACTAGTCCAGTTTGCTCAAATCTTTGTCAAAGGTCATTGCTCACCATGTTGAGATATGCCAACTTTTCAGCTAATAGGTCTTTCAGAATTGGAATCTCCTTGGTGTAAAAATCCAATTTTATGCATGCCAAACTGGCATTTTTTTTTTAGATCCAACTAAAGACACGAGAACAAATGATATGCATTTTTTTTGACAGACTGCTAATAACAAGCTGCCTAAAAACAGTTTGAAATTGGTTCTTTTCCAAGTTGTCATGTTTATCCCTCGAGTTAGGTCCCTTTTTATGCTTGAACAATTAATAAGTCAGTGTTAAGTTGCGGAACCGCACTGAAAAATGAGTGAAAAGGCGGTCAATGTCCAAATAAAAACTCTGAAAGATCTTCAGAAAGCCTGGAAAACTATTACTCAAGACCACTTCTGAAAAATGGTCTCAAAACGTTTGCACAGCAGCGTATTTCTCGTGAAAGTTCACTTTCGTTAACTGAGAAGCCGAGTCCGCCATAAAGGGAGATATCTAGTCACCCTAATTATAATAGTATGAAATCATTGGTGAAGATTTTATGAGGCGCCATTAAACACTTAGGTTCGTGTGAGCTTTAAAGTGCACACGGGCCAGTAATTAGTCCATCAACGAGATTTAAATAGGGCCTGGCTCCACACCTCTTATAGGGCTGGCACGTCGGCGTCTGTCATATGACTGTCATTTCCTGGTATCGTCGGTGGTAGCTGCATCCAAACACCACTGACTGAGCGTCTCCGTCGGTCGTTTTCTCTCCAGTGGCTGACCCTGCAAACTGCCCAGCCATGATGTCTCGCTGCCTTTTCTTTTTTGTGTTTGGAATCGGTAAGTGTCTTCAAAATAGCTTAACGTAAAGAAGGGGGCAGGGGGGGAAAAATCGCTCTCTGTTTCTGAGAAGTGGCGTGATTAAACTTCTGGGACACGCCGGGCCTGTCGCTTCAGGGCTAAATATTACTGTTGTTCTGGAAAGGGAAAATTACAGAGTATAAACGTAGTTGAAGATATGTGTTCAACTGCACAGATATAAACGTGTTTGCTTAGAGTGAGTATAAAGTACAGGCCTTAAGCGGTTCAGTCGTGATGGTTAGCTGTCGTAGCTTCGTGGCTAATTGTTACATACGTCAACACTAAACTGAAACGCAGCCAAGCGGTCGCATGTAGCTTTCAGATTTACACATATATAGCTGCTTATTTTATTACCGGGGGAAAAAAAACTAAACAAAAAAACAGCAACAAAAAAACTCAAAAATAAAAAGTAGCTATTTCTGCGTTTATCTTGTAGCTAATGTTTTGGACAACTATTGCTAGTGTCTGATGGCTTGGTGATTAGATAACACCAGGTTTGGAAGCGAAAGTTCCAGTTAATCATGAAGCCTAAGCCAGTCGGAGTCCTATCCTCTGCTAGATAATACTGGCCTAAAACAGTTCAAGGTTACAAAAGCAGAAATGCATTAGAAAGTGCGACATTAAACGAGCCGTGAGTCCGATAGTTAGCATTAGCTTTTTGACAGTTTGCTGGAAATTGGCACGTGACCGTGAAGCGGAAACTATTTACTGTAGAGCTAAAGTGTAGCATAAAAAGCTAAGCAAATACCGAGTAGAACTACAGATCTGGATTATTGAAGAGTCTTTGATTTTACAGACGTTTATTTGAAGTGAGATTAAGTGACGATAACTTCTAATTGCTGGGCTTAGCTGGATAGATCGCTGTTTGTGTAATAGTTTTTCTGGAAAGTTCTCATCTATTGCAGGCTGATACGAAAATATGCCCCCTTATCGGATTTTTTTTAGCCCTGTTGCAACTATGCTGTGTACCTTCTTACTCTGATAATACTGGGTTTGTTAAGGTATAGCTGAGATTGTATATCTGCCTGTTAGGGAGATTTCATAAACACCTGTGTGTCTTGTGGACTTTATAGGTTTATCACATTACCTGCAAACCTGAGATGATGACAGAGCATGCTGTTAAAACCACAGCTGGCCTATAACTGGACTTCGGCCTTTGTTTAATTGCACGCGCATTTTTGTGGTCCGGAGTATCTTGAACATTTAAGTTTGTATTTGTAGTTGTGTGGGAGTTTTTGTTTATTTGTTTTTTTTCATTAATTCACCATAAAATGATTTCAAATGACTGTAAACCAGTAATGTGTTCAGAAAGCAACTCTTAAGTTGTCAGTGTAGACAGCACACTGGTTCATCTCTTGAGTCGGGTGACTTGTTTGTCATGCTTGGATGATTCATAGGTCAGTGTCAGTTGGTTTCACAAAGGACAAGCATTTCTCTGAAAATAGTCAGGTTTAAGAACAGGACTAAACATGAATGACATGTCCAAAGAGAAACTTTGAAAGACTTTTAGGAAAGTTGGAGAAATATTACTCAAAGCCACTATATTGTATCTTTTTGAAAAGTCCAGGACTGTGTTTGGTCTAGACCGACGGAAACTAAGACCTTTGGACACCATAATGCTGACACTCCTTTGCACTAGAGTCGCATGATTTTTAAAAAAAAAAAAAAAAAAAAAAAAAAAAAAGGGGGGGGGGGGGGGAGAGTTAAAAATCTAGGCAGGAGTTAAATATTTATATATGCCCTGGAAAGTTCCTGGCCACCCTGCAATAATAGTGTTTGCTTTAACAGATACTAAACTGGAACATCTTTTAGTAAGGAAAACGGATAATCCCATCAGACTACCCAGGAAAACACACTATCAGTTTAACTGATAGGTGATGCAGAACAAGTTTAAGCAAGTCTTAATTCAAGTTTTGTTTTTTTGTTTTTTTTGGGGGGGGGGTCATGTCATGTGATAAGCTGCTGATAGGTTTTCAGCCCTCAATAATAGGATGTGTTAAACCCCAAGCTTGGTGGCCTAAGCTACTGTTACTAAAGATTGGCTGCTTCTAAGGATTATTATTATTATTATTATTTATGGTTTGCCATGATTAGGCTTGCATTAGTAACGTCTGTTGCTGTACATCTGTCATCATGAGTTTGACCTCATTCAGAGAAGGCTGTAATGAAGGCAGGACCTACTATAGGTGTTCTCTCCAGCAGGATGACAAAATGAGGTTGGACAGGATGAACGACTAACTTAGAAAACGTCTTATTTATCTGAGATCCCAGCCTTGATAAGAAAGTTGTTTACATGACCTGCATAAAACAACATGGTGATTTTGTAGTCCATCTTGTCAGTGTTGTAGTTCCACCACAGCAGACATGCATGATCAACATTAATCATTAAATTATGAAACTGCTATAGTGTGTGCTCATTGCGCTCTTACACATTTGCTTTGCTTTTATTGCAATGTGCTTTGCTTTTTTTGGTCATTTTCCATGAGCTACAGCTTCCTGAACACATGACCAGTCACATGAAAGTGACAACACACTTGGTATTGGACTTTTTTTTAAAATTTATTTATTTTTTTAAATGAGGGTGGATTGGTGTAGTTTTTGTGAGACCCTGTAATCGAGTGATGTCATCTTCATAATTTTGCCCACTTGTTGCTCTGAAGGGACTGACTCCCATCCCCTCATCGACCTTTTAAAGCATAAAATGTCACAATTAATGTTATGAGTAAGAATTGTATGTACAGAAGAAGAAAATACTAAGTATACTCCTTTTCTTTCCAGTGTTCCAGCTATCACATGGCATTGAGTTCAATGTCACAAAAGATGGAAAGTTATGCCTCTATGCCAATCTGGAGCTCACATTCTCGGTCACCTTTGAAGATCTTGACAACCTGGTGAGTGTTTTTGTCTTAGCGATGTGAATCACGATTCTTAAGTCTACAGCAGTCCGTATAAATACTGTGCTGACGTGTGATAGCAGCTCTGCTCTTATCAGACCCTTTAGCTGTGACAGTGTTTTTTCCAGTCCTCATGTGAAGAGGAAATGAGGAGATCCCTGAAAAACAAATTTTTGCTATTCAGTATTTTGGTGTGTTTTCCTGGTGGCTATCCGGCTCTTGCAGTGTTGTTTAAGTAATCTCAAAGTTAATTTTTGTTCTTTCTTTTAAACCCTACAATCTGATCTGTTTATCAAAATGTTACTTTTTAAACAGTTGTCATATCTTAGTGGGGACATCTAATTGACAAAATGCTTTTCCTAGCTGCTTACCCTAACCATAAAAAAGATGCCTAATCTTAACCCTTAGGTTAAAGTTAAGTTTAGGATAATTGTAACCCTGACACTGAAACCCTATTGAGTTTCAAATGCCTTCAACCTTGTTGGGACAGTCATTTTGTCCCCGTAAGGGCTGTTGGTCCCATAAGTATAGTAACATTCCAGTTTTCGGTCCCCACAAAGATAAGTAAACATGGTGTACACTTTTTTTTTTTTTAAATGACAAGCTATAATAAAACAGATCCCCACAAATGATTTGTTTTAAAACTTGAACTTTTTCCTACATTTGTCAACATCAGTCCATTAAAATGCCTCTAAAGACTGTAATCAACATGGGGAGGGGAGAAACCCTGTTTGCAAATCAGGAGGCATTTACATACTCTGTGCTGTTCGGGCTTGTCAGGGCAGGTGAAAGTTAAACGAATTTCCACAGCTCTTGAAGCCTGCAGGCTGAAGGATGGGTGCTAGTCATGTTGCTAGTCTTGATTTAACGAATGTTAAACTGCTATCACAAACTTGTGTTAATAGACTAGGCTACTGTTGGCTAGTAGTTGCTAGTGTTAAATAAGCTTAATTTCTAATCTCTATGAACACACACCACAGAACTGGTTCCTTAATTTTGACTTGTGGTTTTCAGAATCTGCTTTTGTGCTGATCATTGGCTTTGACTGGATGTTTTACTTGTATTTGTTTTTTAAAAAGGGAAAAAAATATGGACATGTTGGCATAATTTAAAATCTAAAGCTGATTTGAGGTGGTCAGTAATCACTGACTGAAAATTAGAAGCTTTCTTGTTTTGCTCATAGATTGTATAGAAGATGATGCAGCTTCTGAGTCTAAAAAGTGAAGCCCTAGCAGAAATGCCTTGACACGGCTTTCTCTTTAATGACCAGTAGGGGGTGCCTCCTGGTTGAAGACATTTCTGTCCCTTGCTCTGTGACATCAGGAAATGCTTTCATGACAACTTCATGGTTTCTAGCACTAATGTCATGTGATTGAAGTTTATTTTGGTAATTGGTCACAAAAGGCAAGTCAATGACCGAACCCTGGAGAATGACTCTTCAGCCTAGGTTGTGACTGCGACAGCACTCAACTTGAGGATTCACAATAGCCATTCTGATGACCTGCATCCATCTTTCATACTGTCTGAGTTTACCCCTTGCTTGATCAGCTGTGGATCCATTTTGTTATTAATTTGAAATGTATTCTGTTTTGTCCATCTCAGAAGTTAAATATTAAACTTGTCAAGTGTGTGACAGTTAAATGATGATTTAACTGTCTTTCAGACTCAGACAGCTGTGTTTGCTTTAACTGATGACGCCAATTCAACTAAAAGTACATGTGATGCCAAGCACTCATTGCTGATGCTGAATTTTGGAGAGGGTCACTCTTTTAGTATGAGCTTCTCCAAGATTGGAGAAAGTTACGAAGCGGACGTAGTCACCTTTAAATACAATCTCGCCGACCCTGTCCACTTCCCTAACTCCAAATCAAAAGGTAACGTCTACATCTCTTGATGTGTATTTATTTAAAAAAATAAAAAACCTTGGTAACAGATCTTCTTGAACTTTTCTGGATTTGTTAGAACATGCTTTGGCAACGGGGTTTCCTGACATTAAAAACGTAGGCATGGATACCTGCTACTCGTGCAAAAGTGAGGACCTGATCAAAAGTGGTGATGTCAACATCACGCTGTGGGATGTGCAAATACAGGCTTTTATCAGTGATGGCAACAAGAGTTCTGAAAGTAAGTACGCGAGCTGTGACGCAGCTCATCCTGGCTGTAGCGTTTTGTACATTTCTGTTAACGTGTTCTTCTGCTTTCTCCTTGCACAGTAAGCTCCTGTGCTGCAGATCAACCCACCTCAACTACACCAACTCCTGGTCCAAATACCACCACTACTACTGCTGCTCCTAATACCACAACTACAACTGTCCCTACCACCGCCCCTAATACAACCACACTTGCTCCTAATACAACCACACTTGCTCCTAATACAACCACACTTGCCCCTAATACAACCACACTTGCCCCTAATACAACCACACTTGCCCCTAATACAACCACACTTGCCCCCAACACAACTACGGCTGTCCCTACTACCACCCCGGTACCCACTCTCCCTGTACCCAGTACTGGGAACTACAGCATCAAGACTGAAAATGGCACAGTCTGTCTGCTGGCCAACTTTGGCCTGCGCATTGGTTTTAAGGGCGAGGTAGGTTTCATATACTCACAATTGTAACCCCCCCTTCACAGATAATTTATCATTTATTGAGTTTGCTTCTGTTCTGTCTGGCTTAAAATTTACAGGAAATGAATTTGAATCCCAATATGGCCACTGTCAGTGGATCATGTGGTGTCAACAGCAGTGAGCTTCTTTTGGCATCTAAAGAAATGACTATCAAGTTTACCTTTACCAATGTAAGTCCTCAGAGAAAATCACTTATCAATGTGGTAGATCAATGTTGTCAAACTTACCAAGGGTCACACTGCACATATACTTAGCCATTTTACTGTCCTTAACATGACAACTCCACTTCCAGGAAAACACAAAGTAAAAGTAAAGGGTGGTTATGTAACCTTGTATTATCAGTATTTACTTCACAGACAGGAGGTATGTAAACCTGAAGTTATACAACTCATTAATTAAAGAGGAAAAAATGCTAAGTGCTTTTATTTTAAATCTGTGTCAGTGATGGGTATTTAAGAGCTTTTGGGGAATGCTGTTAACTTCAAAATGAAGCCTTCAGTTTCCCGTTTTCTGTTTCTAAACGTTTACAGGACACAAAGAAATTCCGCCTGCATGATCTGAGCGTCACTGTCATCACGAGCTCTGGTAACTAAGATTCTCGTATAATCACATACACCAGGCAATGCACTGAGAAGAAGGCAAACTGTGTGCTGTCTTTCTTCCTTGAAGGTAATTTTTCTGTGGAGAACTCCAGCCTCAATCTGTGGGAGGCATCCATCGGCAGCTCCTACATGTGTAACAAGGAGCAGACTTTCAACATCACCGACACACTTTCCCTCTACACCTTCAGCCTGCATGTGCAGCCCTTCGGAGTGAAAAAGGGTGTTTTCAGTACAGGTAGGTTATTTTTGAAGTCTCCTGGTGTACAGACCGTGGCTGTGATCATGATCAGAATAAGGCAAAAAAAAAATTATTTTATGGATTTATCAGTGCTGGTGAACGGGTTATTATTTAGGGAAGACATTAAAAAAGAGAAAATTCTAGTTGGTGTTTTAAGAACTGTTCAGTAATCATCCTCTCCCAAACCAGGCTCACAACTGTGCATAGTTGTGGATCTGTGACATGCTAGTTTTACCTGTTGGAGTTTGGACCCAGACCTCAATTTCATAAGATTGGTGACTTAAAAACAAGTTGTCTTGCATAAATTAAAAAAAAAAACCTAAGGTTCTCTTAGTGCTGACAAATCTCCCGTGTAGTGCTTTTCTTTTGGTGCATTGCATTTTTGTTGCTGATAAAATGTTTAAGGTAATCGCCACCATGTGTAATTGCTGGAAGACTTATCGTATCCAATCTAGGAGAAACACAGCACCTTTAGACACAGTTGTTATCCTGTTAATTTATCACTCACTGTTGCACATGTTTGCTGCCGATTAGCCGTTACTGGCTAATCAGCAGCTGTGGCTACAACGTAGCTTGCCATTGCCAGTGTGTGAATGACTGAATTCAATTTTATTTATATAGTGCCAAATCACAACAAAAGGCGCTTCGTAGATACAGAGAAAAACCCAACAATCATATGACCCCCTATGAGCAGCACTTTGGCGACAGTGGGAAGGAAAAACTCCCTTTTAACAGGAAGAAACCTCCGGCAGAACCAGGCTCAGGGAGGGGCGGGGCCATCTGCTGCGACCGGTTGGGGTGAGAGAAATGTAGTGTAAAGCGCTTTGGGGTCCTTAGGGACTGAGTAAAGCGCTATACAAATGCAGGCCATTTACTGCTCTCTTAATTGTAACAGAATGCCTTATGTTTTTTTAGTTGATGGTTAATGTGTGCACTGGCTAGGTTAACATTTATGTGACTGCATTGAAATTCCAGATGGAAGAGGTAAAGATCTGTGCTGTTGCAAATCAAAATCTAATAGTAAATACTATCAGTATCGGTTCTTTTTGAAAACTACAGGCAGTGTTAGCACTTTAAATGTCTGCATATAGAAAGAATTTGGGTGCCCCAAAGTGAGTTTTATACAGTTTACTGACATCACTGAAGGAAGCTGTGCTTTTTATTGCCTTTGTAGTCTTAAATTAAAGCACTAAACATTATGAAAATGAGGTCTGGTTCATCCACCTAATTCATTAACATCTGTCATTAAGTCTTGAGTTGGAAGAAATGAGATTTTGGTGTCGTGTGCTCTAAAAACTACAGATAATCTGACCTGTTGTCCTGCTGCGTCACATGTCTGTCTCACAATGTTTTTTAAATCACGAACGCACTGTTCTACCTGCTGACTGACTCTCTCTTTATCTGCAGCCCATGAATGTTCAGTGGACGACCCCAACATCTTAGTCCCAATCATTGTTGGCGCTGCTCTGGCTGGCTTGATTCTCATTGTAGTGATTGCTTACGTGATTGGTCGAAGAAAGACTTACGTTGGATATCAGACTCTTTAAATTCATATTGCAGTCGATCTTGTGATGTTGTGGGGGTTCCCAAGCCTGGTCCTTGGCCTTCATGGTCACACATTCAGGACTTGGTCTAAACCTAAATCTACAGTTTTGTGAAACGGCATCAATGTGGAGGGGAATCAAATTTACTGTCTGATCATTGAGGTGTAAAGTTTTGGTTATTTCATAAAGATGCAGGATTTTCTCTCAAGGACCAGACTTGTCTACCCCCCCCAAGTGTTTGTGGTGTCTTTTTGTTTTCCTCATGTTTTTTGTTTTCACCTGAATGTCTTTTCTGTTATGCTTTTTTTTTTTTTTTTTTTTTGTTTGTTTGTTAATGGGCAAGTGCAAGATCTATCAAGCATTTGTTAAACTTGGATATCTGGTCATGCAAAAGTCTACCGTTACCTTTTCATAAACGAAGCCCCCTGAAGGTCTTCCACATTTCTAGCACAAGATGTGACCATGTAATTGGTTTCTGTAGGATCCTGCACTCGCTCAGCATACATTCCCCTTTTTGTTTATGTCTTTAAAACACATTTGTTTTGTTTTTTTAACCCCCATTTAAAATTTGTGGAAATCAATTGAAAACCTCAGTGTCACAGCAGCTTTTTTTTTCTTTTTTTTTTTTTTCCTCCCTCCCTGAAAGTTCATTAACACAGATGAATGTCTGCTTCTTTTTAAAAGGCTGTAGATGAACATGCCTTAGTCCATGTTTGCCCCTGTAGAGCAGGAGAAACATAAGATATTTGTCCTGGTTATGTGGCTCCAGTTATGGCATTGAACATATCAAGTAAGGGTAAAAGCACACATGGCGCTAATGACTCTAACAATGGCTCACCAACAAATTATTATGAAGACCCCCAGAGTGACAAACCTGTGTGATGAAGCCATCGTTGGTCATTACATTTGCACATGCTCAACCTGAAAGTTGTGTGGGGCAGTTTTCTCTTCCTCCCCCTCAGAAGACATTTTGGCATTATGTTTAGAAAAGGGATCGTACTATTGTGTAGATATTCGCTTTCAGCAGATGATTCTGAAATGGGGATATTTACATGTAAATGCACTTAAACACTCTTTATATTCTTCTTATGTTGACTCTGCTGTCACATGATCTCACCTGTGTAAAATTCTGGGCTTTGGCCTGAGCTCTGCGGGTGGCTGCTGCTGGATCGGTGGGTGTTAAAGCCCCTGAAAACTTTGGGTTCAGAGCTCTGCATCTTTAGATATGTCACTGAACTGAGTAGGAATGACGACAAATGGTGCAGAAATGGTTTGATGTGTTGGGAAACTTGCAATTCTCGTGCATCTCTAGCTCACAACATGACACGTTCATATCATGTTTGGTTCATCTGTGTGCTACAACTCTTAACAGTCAGTCCAGTTTTCCAAATGCCAAACTGTTTCTGTTAGGTTTCAGCTTACCTGTCTCTTTAAGACCTCAGGCTGTAGTTTCATCCGATTATTCTAATAAATGTGCAAACAGCTGCCAGGATAACTTTAATTGGTTTGCTGAAATTAATGATAACTTGACATTAAATGGATTTTTAAAGAGGCTGAAAGGTTTTCAGGACTTTTCAAATCAGGGAGTTGGGTCAGAGTAGCAGTCGGGTATTGCAGGCCACAGAATGTTCTTTGTAATGACAGACAGGCTGTGACACAACAGTAGCTGTATGTTAATTAAGCAGAGTACTGTGTTTATTGTTCCAGCTTGTCGCAGCCAGAAATCATTACCTTTTTTTTTCCTAAGATGCTTGTGAAATTTTGCTTTTTCCAGGTCACTGTATATGCGTCTAGTTAATGGCACTTAAATAAGAGCTTTGACTTTTGCTTGTGATTGTTGCAGTTTGTATTTCAGCTTTGTACAAGTTGCCTTAATGATGAAGATGGTTTTGCAGCATTAAGAGTTTTAATTAGACATTTGTCAAATCATCTAACAAGCTTTGCTCAATAACTTTGTCCCGTGCATTCAGTAACTCACTGCTTACTCGCTGAGTGATTTTTTTTGGCTGCTTAATTTCCCTCCACTCGTGGAGGAGAACGCGCACACACATAAAGGGAATCTGTGCTGCAAGACAATCTGTTGTGTGTTATGTGGATGCAACTGATTTCCTCTGCATTCTCTCATGCTGTTAGCTATAATAAATTGGATTTCAAATTGTGTCAACGGAGCTTTTTAGTGTTTTCTACAGAAATAAAAGAATGTGCTGTTGAACCACTTGAGTAAATGTTTATGCTTTTAATACCTGGGAGATTTACTTGTCAGACCGCTTCTCTCTTTCGGCTGTCCTTTCAGTAACCATATATTATATTTGTCCTATGTTAAGCCTGTGAGACATTCACCTCTCTGCTCTCTTCACTCCTGTTTAGCTGAGGAATGCCTGGCTGATGGGGAGAGCTTCCTTGTTCCCATAGCTGTCGGAGTTGCCCTGCTTGTTCTCATTCTTATTGTTCTGCTGGCCTACTTCATCGGAAGAAGGAGAAGCATGGCCACCGGCTATCAGTCTTTCTAATTTCTCATTTAGAGCTTTCAGCTATACAAAGGATAGTTGCTGCCTTTGACTAATTGTGGGGAAAAACTACCATTATGTGTTGTATATGTAGTGTTGATAGGTGTTCAGATTGCCTTCTTGCTGAGAGCCAAATTGACGCTGTTCTGTCTGTAAATTTGAAGCTACAGTTTAGCCTCGCATAAAGACTGGAAACGGTGAGACTGCGTCTTTAGATTTAACTGAAGTCTGTGCCAGCAGCTCAAAAGATCACTTAAGCTGGTTTTCTACATGATTCCTACCCTGAACTCTGCCGCACTTCGGCTGATACAGAAACCGCCAGCTCCTTAGAATAAAGGCTGTGTGATGTTGATCTAATGCAGGGGTGTCCAACTCAAATACAGTGGGCCAAAATTCAAAACTGGAACTAAGTCGCAGGCTAACATTAATCTTTATTGAAAAAAATCTTCCTCTAGATTATACGAATGAATCTTTTCTTATGGACTCAAAGAAGTTTTGTTGAAAAACTGAATATGGAACAAGCAAAGCTTAATGATAGAACCAGTAGGCCAGCTCTAATAGTAATTTGGTATGGCCTCATGGGCCAAATTTGGCCCACGGGCCAGAGTTAGACACCTATGATCTAATGTAACAATGAGTGCCATGTTCTACATACTACGCCTATCATGGCTTAAACCAGGCAGTACAGTAGTGCCACCATTTCTTGCAGAAAATGTGTTTTAAAAAAATCAAATGTTTAAGATGCACAAATTAAGCAGAATAAATCTGAACTAAATTTCTTGGTGGTTGGATTCAGAAATTTTGTTTTTTCTCTTATGGTAATAAACAACTTGTGCATATTAAAATCCACAGGTTGCATTAACGGTCTTTTCAGATGAACCTGTTAATGAGCGGACTTTAAAGATGCTGACATGACCAGTTTCTAGTGTTTATGCTAAGCTATGCTGACCAGCTTTGTATCAGCAGGTATAAGAGCGGCATTAATTGGATTTGGCAAAAAGGCGTTTTTGTGTATCTTCCAAACCTCCACTTACTGCACCTACTTTAATAACAATTACACTGACTCAAATCCCTTTGTGTGTTTTGACGTATTTATCACCACCAAAATCAACACTACTGTCATGTTGCTGATTGCAGTTTCCACTTCCTGCTGCATTTCTAACCCAAACTTCCTCTCTGAGTGTTTTTCCTCCTAAAGCACTAACCTGTCCTTTCTGTGTGTCTCTCTTTGTCAGCTGAAGAGTGCTTCCTGGATTCTGATTTGAGCTTTTTGGTGCCCATCGCAGTTGGCGTGGCACTCAGCTTCCTAATCATCCTTGTGCTTATCTCTTACCTGATTGGTCGGAGGAAGAGTCGCACTGGCTACCAGTCCGTATAATTCAACCCCGCTGCGTCTTCTGCCCCTTACAGCTCTTTAAAAAAAACACCTTCCCAGCACTTTCCTGCCCAGATTTATGCTCTCTTCCGTTTCCCGTGAGACAGCGTCTTCCTAAATAAATAACCTTTCAGCTTATTTCGCAAACCCCCTTTCAAATTTCTCCCCTCCGTTTTGCTTTGATGCCAGTGACTGAATAGAGTACCAAAACATTTATGATCGATATTGCATCGTTTGATTATAGATTGCATGTTTTAAAAGTTAAATTTATGGCTGCGATTAGCCTTCCACTTCCTCCTCCCTTCCCTCCGCCACCCCAGAGAGGCTTTTTGCTCTCGGTTTCTGTGCTGTATAATAGTATATGTGTAAATTCTCTTGTATAGAATGAATGACACTGATTTTTGATGACATGAATGTACGAGCAAGCTAATAGAGCCACTGTCATTAATTTCCCAGACATTCATATTTTTCCACTGAGTCTCTAATTGTATCACCCTCCATGTAACATGAACCTCTTTTTGATGCACACGCTTGGTCGCTTAATTGTAGCTCAATTAAAGGGACGATAACAGGACACTTAACCAGCATTGGGACCACCTTTGTTTAGTTTTGGGGTTTTTTGGTTTAATGAGTTTCTCACTCCTGGTAGGAGATTTCTATTTTCCTGAAATGTACATTTGTTTACACATGAGTACTTGTTGAGTTAATCATGGTGGTGTCCCCTCTTAACCTTAAAGCTCAAACGCAGTAGACTCAGGCTTACTCCGATCACCCGGATCAAACCGCATACTACCCCCATCCATGTCATAGCACACTAACGACAGGTGAAGTTCAGGTGTGAAGACGGCGTTTCCTTCCTGTGATTCCGAGCGTCCGGTCACTCCCCGACAGTTTCGTGCCTTTCTGTTGTGCACCTCTCGAGTTGCTTGCTTGAAGCTTGTCTCCATCTGATGAAGAATGTGATGTGATGAGCTTGTTTGACACAAGTGGGGAACAAATTAAATAAAGTTTGGTTCTTCTTTTGTATCATTGTCATTTTTTATTTTTTTGAAACTGTTTCTACTTTGCTTTACTTGTCAAGGTGCAGACTTGGCTAGAAAAACTCATCTCCTGACTGCTGTCCTATTGATGCTGAAAGCAGGGTCCCTTTAAAGTCTTTGGTGATAATGTTGTTCTACTTTATGCTCTGATGGTTTTAACATTTTATCAGCTGACTTTGCAAACCCTCTGGATAGATTGACAGTCCACATTTTATGATAATCAAACCATTTAGTTCAAGACTTTTAAAAGATGGATGTGAAACCAGATCATGTTGTATTTGTTAGCCTGACAGCATCCTCAGAATACTTCAGGTGAAGCACTCTACCTAGGTTAATATTAAATTAGAGGAGCATAAACATCAGGCCTCTGAATGTTTGGGGGGTTCTGAAAAATGTTTCAGAAAATGTTCACACAACATTGGCAAACATTACCACCTCCTCCTCCTGTCACTTACTCCTTTTAGGGATCGCCACCACGGATCACCTGAGCAGCTTCCACCTGTCACACCAACCCTCTGCATGTCCTTCACTACATCCATGAATCTTCTCTGTGGTTGTTCTTGTTTCCTCCTAGCTTGTAGCTCCATCTTTAACCCCCTTTATCCAATATATCTACTGTTCCTCCTCTGCACACATCCAAACCATCTCAGCTTTGTTCTCTAAATTTGTCTCCAAGTCACTCACCCGGCGCTTTCCTTCATCTTCAGCTCGGCCTCCTGTCATTTTGGCCGTACCGCCATCACCGAACCATGCATCAGAGCTGGTGTCGCTACTCTTCTGTCATGAATCAGCCCTGATGTTCTTCAGCCTGGTTTCACTCTATTCACCTCTCATGCACTGCCCATTGCTATGGATGGTTTACCTCAAGTATTTCAAATTGTCCACCTTCACTACCTCTGCTCTTTGCATCTTCACTGTTACACCTGTCTCCCTCCTATTCACACGCATGTATTCTGTCTTGCTTCCACTGACCTTCATTCCTCTTCTTTCCAGAGCATTCCTCCATCTCGCCGAGCTCTTTCACCTGCTGCCTTCTCTCCCTACAGACCACAGTGTCATCTGCAAACATCATAGTCCACAGAGACTCATGCCTGACCTCATCAGTCAACCTGTCTACCACCATAGCTTCATGGTCAGGATTCATTTAACCTTAGACACACTGAACACCTAATGGGTCTTCACCCAACCTGTGCTTAAGGTCACATTTGTCAGTGGATTGTAATTTTGATTAGTTTAGTTTCTTGTCAACCAGTGACAAGAAAACATGTTACTCTTTTAGTACTAAAGAAATTAAAATAACCTGTGAACCTGATGAGCTGCTACATCACCAACATGCTAGTTTAAAAAAGCATTCCTCTAATGCAGGGATATCAAAGTCATTTTATACTGTGGGCCACATACGACCCACTTTCATTTTAAGTGGAACAGCAAAACACTCCTGTCAGGTTAAGATATTTACCTTCAAATGTAATATATGTAATATATCTTAATATAGAAAAAAGAAATGCAAATCAGTGACAGAAAAATGTTGTTTTTTTTTCAGAAAAAAACTGGAAATTTTCTTTCCTTTAATTGATCATCTTTTAATTAATTACTTTGGTGTAGTAAGGGTGGAGGCCTTTATCATTTAAAAGTGTTTTATAATGTTATAAAAAGCCATCTAGTGGGCTTGATTGGCATTCTTGCTGGGCCATTTCTGGCCCCTGGGCCTTATGTTTGACACCACTGCTCTAACGCAATCTGTTAATTTTCATTTTCGTTTCATAATGTTTGGAGGATGTTTTCCCATCTTAATATCATTGTGGGAATGTTTCATAAAAGATTAGAGTATAATCTGGTACTCCAAGCCACGCTCAACATGCTGCAGGGAGAATGTGATGTCTTAGTTTAACTTTTAACGTTTCAGGAACGTTATATAAAGAAACAAATCTACCCTCTCTGTGTTCTTTGAATAATTAATTAAAACATGTGCTCGAGAACATCATTAGAACTTGTAGGTGACTATTGCCAGTGTCGTAGGAACTTTCCCTACAAGCTCGAGAGTCTTGTGACTAAACTGCATTCAAAGGTTAACGGGCGTAAACATTTACACTGCTGAACGATCAAATGGCCTAAACTGTGCATTTGACTTTGATTGGCGACCTGCTTTTTATGACCTGTAACAAGCACACACGGCCGTGACTCTCATGCCAGCTACTGACATGAAAACAAGTTGACCCTGGAGTTGCACAACGCTGAACTGATATGGAGACGAGTATCAATGCTGACTTTGTATAAATGGGTTTCTGACGTTTTATCTGAACTTGAAGCAAAAATGTAGAAAAAGCATTAGAGTGGTACCACAACACAGCGCGTTGTTGACAAAATGAGACAAAGAGCTGCTGCACTGGGGCATGAAAAGCTAAGAGAGAAGTATAAAATGAAACACGATCCTCCCTTTGGTAGAGCCCCTCTTGTTAATCTCTTATTACTCTTCAGTTCCTGGATGCCTGCAGTTGTATCACCCTAATCCATGTCAGGGCTTCTTTAGCCAATGTTTCAACCTGCTTCCATGTCCTGTGCTTGGGTCCTCATCATACCTCCAATTACACATTTTACTAGAATTAAATGTTTGTGGTTAACGATTCAAATAGTCTGAGAACCGATTCCTTACACTTACCCTCCAGTGGATGGTAAGTGTGTTGATTGGCCTCTTAAAACACAGCTGTTGAGATGCCAATAAAGTCGGTACTGGAAATTTGAATGTACGTAATCAGTCTCACTCTAGATTTAAAGTTGTTTAGAAACGCTTCCCAAACTGATGGGCAGCAACAATTACTTCTCTAAGATCACTGCTGCTGTCTTTCTTGCTTGGTTTGTGGTTAATCAAGTGCATTTTGCATTTGAGCAGCAGCCTCTTACTTCTTAAGGAAGCATTAAGTGCAGCTCTGTATAATATAACATTCTTTAAAAATATGAGACTTCTGCAGTAAATCAATTTAGATGTTTTAGCAACATGTCAGAGTCTGTGCAGGCTGTTAGTGATGTGGAAGAAAACGTGCAGTACATACCAGAACACTGTATTTATTGTAAGAGCTATAATAGGAATAAATACAACACTGATACCAAGTTTAGTAGCACAGTTCAGGCATGATTAATACTATCACAAAATAGTTATAGCATAATTAAAACGGTGCAGACCTTTGACAAACTATTTCACAGCACAGTGCGTCTCTTTATTGATCAGTCATGTATAGTATTTCATTTTCCAAAGCGAATGTTTTTTACAAAAGAAGAAGTGATACTTTATCATAAATGTATAATACTGCTCTATTCAACAAAAATATAGTAATCATGTATTTGCATTTATTATGTCTTTTTTTTACTGTGTAAGTACAGTACAAGTCCTGCTTTCAGTGTTTGCATGATAGTTCTTTGAATTCTTACAATATACATGTTTGAAAAATATAATGCAAAACAAATTAGTACACTCGGTCGCACAAAAATGTGCACAAAAACATACGATCTAACCTGAAAACACTCTAGTTCCCTATTAATGTTTAATTCATAATTGGATTTGCATAGCCAGAAACTCTAACTAATGGGCAGAGTGTGATTTAGTGTGATTAATCTCACTAATCATTACAAAATATCAGGAATCGAACAGGAATAACTCGCTCTAGGCACTCGTTCCTGTGCTCAGCGCTGTTTGTTGTGGGTGCAGGTGCCAGCAGCACGCTCGTGGTACAAAGAAACAACAAAAAACACGAGTAAATACCTACTTCTTGAGGATTTTGTTTCACAGCAGAAGATATTTAAGTGAAAGACGAGGACAGGGGCAAATTACATATCTCGTGGAAAATAACGGTTCAGTATAAATCTTGTCTCGTGAATGTTTTCCTGCCTCGTCTTGTGAGCGTCCTGCGACACCTTGGCCTTACGCTCCGACCTCCAAGGAGAAGGTCACGCTGCCCAGGTAGCGGTCGGTGGGAGAATCGTTAATGATGCCCTTTCCGTTCAGTTTGCATTGTACTTGGACGTTAGCGCCTTGCTGCACGCCTGGAAAACGCACAGCCACGACTGGTGAAGAGTAGTTTACCTGAGAGAAGAGAGACAGAAGATTAAGACCCGACGGGCGTTTTGAATTCGACTGCTGCTGCAGCGGTTCACTGACAATCATGAAACTTTCACTCACATGTCTCAGCTTCCCGTAGTATGGATAATACTTGTTTTCAAAAATGCTTTTGGGAAAAAACTCCATTTCTCCCAAGACTTCTGGTGGTCCTTTCTGAGAGAGAAACGTTGGTTTATTTTATTGACTCACTTATTTTTATACACTTTCAGTCATGAGTCAAAGAATCAAGAAAGAAAAGCTGTACCTTAACGCCACAGGTCACATTTATCGGTTTCCCCTGACCAGGTAAGTAACCGAGGATCTATTAAAGAAGAAGAGTAAGAGGGAAAAAGTCTCACTCTGTAAGCACAAATGTAAAGATGCACCTTTCGTACGTTAAAAGTGGATTCATCTGACAATGTCTTTACATTTAAAAGTGAAATATTCCATACTGTAAAATACTGGATAAGAATGGCCTGCAAAGTTTTCAAACATTACAAGAAAAATATGAGCTAGGAAAAAGTGATTTTTTCAGATACCTACAATTACGGCAGTATTTGTCCTTAAAAGTGACTAAAGAAATTAATACACAATCCAATGAAATAATTAATCTGATTTCACAAACATACTATAAGGGATGCAAGTCAGTTATCTCTAAACTCTACCAGGGCATATTGAAAAGTAGGGGAACTTCAACAGATTATATAAAGGGAAGATGGGAGAGAGAGTTGTCCTCAGTTATAACTTCTGAGCAATGGGACAATATGTGTGAGACTGCCATTTCAACCTCATCCTCTGCATACTGGCGAGAATTTAGTTGGAAAAACCTGGTACGATTTTTCATAACACCAAAACAACAAACACGGGGAAATTCTTCATGCTGGAGGAGCTGTGGGGAAACTGTTGCAAACCATACCCACATATTCTGGTCGTGTCGAAAACTTTCTAAATTTTGGGAAGATGTTATATCAAAGATAGAACAGACTATAGGCTTTAAATCAAAACAACGGCCTGTCATAACATTTTATTTAGGAGACCTACCCGAAGAATTAACAAGCAATGACAAATATCTCCTGAAGATTCTTACTGCTGCTGCAAAAAAAGCAATTACTGGTAAGTGGCTCTGTACTGACCCCCCTGTTCTGGACGACTGGTTGAGCGTTGTTGAGGAGATTCATAAAATGGAAAAACTTACCTTTTTGTTAAGGCTGCAAGCTAATATTTATACCACAAGATGGGACAAGTGGTTGAAATATATCCGAAATTAGAATTTTGTTTTGTTTTTTGTTTTGTTTTGTTTTTTTAATTTAATTTATATTTTCTTTCTCCTGTTTGTGCCTACTCACATCTATATAAACTTCTACATGCCTCTCCTAAGCTGCTCTTACATCTGTAGATGTGCTGTCAATTCATGAATATAAAGTCTTTAAAATTGCTTTGTGGGAAAAAGCTGTGCTTTCCAGTCGACTGCTTGTTTTGTTATTGTTGTTTTTTGGTTGTTTGTTGTTTTCCTTTTCTGCTGTAAAAATATGTAAAACCTTTATTAAAAACTAAGTAATAAAAAAAAGTGAAATATTCCAATTTTTTTAATATGGCAAAGCCTCATTTTCTCTCTTGTAGTTTTTCCATCCTGCATTGTTTGCATGCACACACTATGTATCATCTTTATCCCAAACTGAATTAGATAAGTAGATTTTTTTTTAAAGGCACAACTGATGGTGAGTTTCCTTTGCCCTCTTTGTGGGGCACCGACTGTTTCTGTTTGCAAGAAAAATCATATGTAAATATGTGAAAACATTCAAAAATGTTTCTAATTAGGCATGAAATAAGCAGCCAATGACAAAAGGCTTTCTCTCTGTCTTACCTAGAATGACCACAAGATGTCACTCACACAGTAAATTGATAGTAAAATTGATTCTGGATTTCTGATATTTTAAAATCCATCTTTTTTTACCCGGTTCATTCGAAGGAGGATGCATGGCCTTCCCTGAGAATAGCCAAAGTTGGGGTCCTGCAGCCCTGAACACTGCCCCAACCAGGACCGCTTAAACTGACACGCTTTCCGCTCTGCAGCCTCGTCCAAGTCGTCCTGCATGAAGTATGTCTCCTTATCGCAGGGAATATTCTTCCTCTGCTGAGCAGCATCGTTATACGCTGAAAGTACAGAGCAGAGAGAAACGGGGAGGGAGAATGAGAGCGAGAGGAGGGCATAAATAAACCTTTGCAGTGCCCTGCCAGGCGCAGGCCTCTGATTAAGGAAGCCTGACAAAAGATGATTGTGAAAAAAAAACCTCAGGACTGAATAGCAACCCTCTGCCCACAAAGAGGCTTCCCTTCCCAGCATGCCCTGCAAGGACCAAATAGAAAAAAGGGGGACAAAGGCAGTGAAGATGAGGATTAACCCATTCCATGTCTCTTCATTTTAAACAAACTCAACAACCTTGTCAGACCTCCCAGCTTTGACCGCCGCACCTCCATCGCATCACTCACGTCTTAGATATTCCTCCATAGACCTGGCGTACTTCCTCCAGGATTTGCGATCAGATGCGTTAAAAGCAATCTCATGGCCTTCTAGGTGCGGGGCCATCGTCATACCTGCCAGTGGAGACGCAGAGACAGTCAACTGTGCTGAGATTCAGGGAGAAGCAACAGACAGAAGGACAGCTAGAGGGACAGAGAACAGAGGAGGTGGTTTGAGTTTGGAGTTATAGTTACCTGGTGGCATCACTCTATCGTTGAAGGTGGGGTGGTAGGGACTAATAGACCACATGAGGCAAAACAAACAGCCGCCAAACATGGCTGCAAGAAACAAATAAAGTGCAGCATAGAAGAGTAGGATGAGGCCTGAATGGTGAGAGTGAAGGAAAAAATAAAAAGAGGCATTAGGGAGCACTTGCACAAATGTGGATTACATAACAGACAACACAGCTGATAAATCACATCTGATCTGAGTGAAGGGGAATAACGAAGCATAAACAATTCCCACTTTGGTCTGTCTGGACTCCAGCTACTGTCCTTGATCAGGACGGTCACTAATTTGTTTAGGAATAAAAAAACACTGTGGTCCCCTCGTGTCTGCATTTGCGAATAACTCCACCGGCTTTGGTATGAAACCCACACTTAGCTAAAGCAAGGACCTCATGCCAAAGAAATCTTCAGAAATAGCACTGGTCTGCAATTTTCAATTAACAGTCCATTAGCTACTAATCAAGCTAAACGTGTCCTAAATAAAATGGCTTTTGCTGTGTGGGCAATTTCACAGGGGACTAGCTGTAGCCAGCGTTGCGTCCCCTGAGCCACAAAGGCCTTTCTGTTTGAGCTCAGTGAGAATTCTCCCAGCTGTCCTTTCACTCAGGAACACAGTGAACCTCCGGTTGCCATCGTAGTGAAGGTCTTTTTGCAGCCATAGAGGCACAGCCAGCTCCAAGGAACCCCAATCACCCCACTCTGGTATTGTGTCCCCTCTTACACACTCGTCTCACAGGACACACAGCACAGACTTCAACTCGGGGTCTTTCTTCAGCGGACACATGGGCCCCACTCTTCCACAAGCGTGCACACACACTGGTTATGTGGCCCGGGGATCCGGCGTCGCAGCTTATGCAAGTAACACGCACTTTCCTTAGAAGTTCTTTCTGCACACAGTTGGATCATGTTTGCCATTGTGTGAAAAGGGAGGGGGCTCAACAGCATCACATAGCAACTCCCCTGGTTATACCAAGAGGTTGCTCCATCACCATTGACTCAACAAACTCGTCCAGTGTGTCGCTCATGCCAAAAAAGTTCTCCAGCGCCCAAAGCTCAATTTGGCAGTTCAATTTACAGGGGGAGGGAAAAAGAACATGAACACCTCTACGTGTTTTACTGCAACTGAGAGGCCACAAGCATGTTAAGTTCAGCAATGAGGTCGCCAAGGCTTTGGGAAAGAGGCTGTGGAGAGCATGGTAAGATGTAGAGGAATGTGTTTCCTGGCCAATGTGAGGCCTTGAACAGCGCGTCCCGCTGGGGAATCGTCCCCAGGCAGTCTGTTTTTGTCGGGACACTCTGAATCATCCATGCACCTATGTAAACATCGAGCATGAGGACACACACACACACTCGCAGCACAGTGAGCTCAGTCACTGGACTGCAAAGACATTTCTCACCCTAAAACTATCCCTGAGTGCATCTTAAAAAACACGCACTGAACCATCACATTTGCATGTTATTTAGGATGATTAACTGTGTTGCACTCAACATTAAAAGTGTCGTTATGGTCATATGCACTAAAAAAATATATGATACAAAATGTCCCATCCCCATAACCCAACAGCAGAGAATTTTTCTTTCTTCGTCAACTCACTCCAGCTCTTCCCAGAGCGACCCATGAATTCGTTGGTCTCTGCATTCCACAGGTATGTCTTCAGGTCGTCTATTTTCTGGTGGAGCGTCCTCTGGGGAATCGGCCTGCGCTTCCATCTCTCAAAGTTGAGGTCTTCCTGCTCTAGAGGCTGATGCTCGGCCAGCTCCTCCTGCTCTTCCTCCAGCTCTTGGCCATGCTTGAGTATCACTTTGTGAGGCTGGTGGAAAGAAGAAGAGAAAAAGCCCTCACCACACATATTCTAAACTGCTGAGTTCTACAGTGAAACCTATTTGCTTTTCAAATTACTGCAGGAAAAAAAATGGCATGCCTCCTGATCTGAGTATGACCGATAACATAAACTGCCAGACAGCGCTCTGCATATTAATGAACTGATGGTCCTGTCCTCCGTTTCTGCAAATTATAAACCCGCTGGTGACCTTGTGGCACTCGTTGGGAGAGCTGACCTCCTCTGAGTGGACCCTCCTGCCTGGAGCAGCAGCTGCAGACAGCAGAGCTGGAGGGTCACTCTGACAGCCAGCTGTTACTGAGTCTCAGCATCCAGAGGCCAGGACACACAGATCCCAGAGGAGCCACGGGACACATCATTTGCGAGAGAGAGGCCTTTATAAGAATCTGCTGCTACGGGAGGATGGGAGGGGGGTTGATAACTTTGAGGTTCATCAAAAACGCTCATGAGCCAGAGGGGAAAAAAGAATAAAATAATCTCAGCACTCACAAGACTTCTAACAAGCTTCTCCTCAGCTCCTCCCTCGGTGGAACTGGGCTCCATATTCTTCGCAGAAAGAAAAGGTGCCAGTTAAACCAACCACAATCCACGGTGTCCATTAAATTACTTTTCAATTCAAAGCCAAGCTATCTGAAATACACAATCTGTGCTCTATCGATGAATGAAAAGTTGGACATACCTGAAGTTCTCTTTTCAATTAAAAAAACACGGATTAATAAGTCGAAAACCCTATTGGCCCCCAGAGGAAAAAAAATATTATTTGTCAAAAAGTTTTGGGGGATTTCATTAGAAAGTTTTAGGCGTGCAGGGGGAACCGGGTGCGGAGAGCTTCCCTCAACTAGGCGCGCATCATAGTGAATGAGCGCTGGCCGGAGAAAAGCTGGGGGTGGGATACAAAGTGCTTTTTCTTTTTTGGGTCCCACAGACGTTTTGGCAGCGGCCTGGATCACAGCACTGCATGCTGTACACGCACACCATCAGCCATTGTCTGCTAAGCTGAAGCAAAGCGTGAATACAATATTTATAGCCTCTCCCAGCACAAGACACTCAATCAGCGCCTGGCTGCGTAGTGTAAATGCGCAAAGATCTTCCAGCAATTAACTATTTTTAAATTCATAGTTAATATCTTTGACTGGTGTTTATCTTATTTAAATCACAAATCAAATCAAAGTAAATCAATCATTAGATGCACTCCACGCAGGTGTGTGCGCACTAATCCATCTGCCAGCACCCACAATTTCAACGGATTACCATAAACTAACCTCTGGTGAAGTAGTCCTCATCCCTGATCCCATTAGCACTCCGGTCACGTACCGTTCTGTTACCCCCATACTAAAGTGGAAGGGGGGAACGTCCCTAAGAAGTTCCCCTCCTCCTTTTACATGAAAAGAGAAATTGCGTCATGGAAAAAGCAATTCTTTGAGATATGCGCGGCAAATCGTGCGCGTGCGTTAGAGCTCGTGTGTTTTACAGTAAAAGCCAAATAAGGATGTTTGCAGACAACTAAAAGTCAGAAAAATTTATTTCTCAGTAGTTCTCCTGTCAGTGCAGATTAATAACCTGAACATGTCCTTCAAAAGAAAAGCGAGCAGGGGTGCTTCCAGGATTTTTCTGGGCAGGTGGGGCCCATAAAATCAGAATATTCCATCAGAAATGAAAATTGTTTGGAGAACACTGAACATTTTTTACATTAATTTGTATTGAGTAACTATTTTGAAAAATACTCCAATGTCACTTATGGGGGACAATCACATTTCATGCTCAGGGTCTGTGCACAGGCAATGTATAAGGCTGTTTTTCATTTCGTTTCTTTGTTTGTGTGTGTAAATTACAGTTGTCCTGAGACAAAGTGTAAACACAACTGTTGAAAAAGTAGTTCTCAAATAACATTTAAAATACAAAATAGCTCCTGAGAACCCCCCAAAATGCCCTTTTTCTCTTGTCCCAACTGATAACCAGATTTCATGTCAAATAGAAGAAGTTATAAATCCTTTAATTATATTAACACACATTTCTTATAATTGTTAAACCAATGTATCTAGAATAAAAATATTCTAAAGAACCGTAATTGTGCACTGCAAGTAAATATGTGCCACCCTATTACCAAAACCTATTTAAGACTCAAAAAGTGTAGTCAATTCAAATAAACAAATTAAATAAAGTGTTACAGTAACCACCAAGACAAAATCAAATGGACTGAGTGATAGAACAGAACATATGGGCCTTACCTCTCTGGACCCTGTCTATATCCTGGACAGGTCAATGAATATTATGGAGCCCCGCAGGGGACATGGGAGAAAAAAATTAAGACAGACTTTTCTGAGATCTCGCAAAAGTTTCATACATCTCCGAAAACGTCGGAGCACTTTTGCAAATATGTGATGTCTTGTAAACCGAGCAGATATCTGACGTTTACACAACTCAAAATATCTTAAAAGTGTATTTTGTGACCCAGAAAGCGTAATATTACAACTAAGTAGCTGCCGCCACTGTTGGAATTCAACTTTTGCGAGATCTCGCAAAGTTTTATATATTATTGTATATAACATTTGTTTTAAATGTTATATATCTATGTGGTATGTGACTTTTGTTGCCATGATGCCAGGTCTCTCTTGGAAATGAGATTTTAATCTCAAGGAGATTTTTTTACCTGGATAAATAAAGGACTAATAATAAAAAAATTAAATTATTCCCACTTTCCACTTGTTGAACGATGGGAATGTTTGCTTACCCAACGCTATAATATTGTAAGTATACTACTTTGAGTATATTCTGATGCGTGTTATTACTTTTACTTAAAGGTCTAAATGTTTGTTTTTTCCATTTTGTAAAGCAGTAGAGAAAACTAATTTTCAGACTTTTATGTGTAGAAAATATAATTCCCTCCAGCACCTTCCTTTTCTTGGACCCCCATCACAGAGCAGCAGGTTTTCATAGTGGCAAAAATTCCTTTCCTAAGAAGTGTTTGTGAATGCATCATTAACCCTGCTCCTCTAGCCCTTCCATCAGTGTTCGATTATAGCCCATTTTTCAGGATCGGCTGGTCTGTTTGGGGTTTCATCTTGGATACAGGTATGTAGAAATTAGTTTTAATGTGTTGAGACTTACATTGAGAGTTGTTATAGTCTGATCGTGGTGTCTGTGGGTCTGGTGCATTTCACTTGGTATGTGTTTGGCTGCCCAGTACCAGTCGTTGGTGAGTAATTGCAGTTTACTCCCCTGCTGCTGTTTGTTTAGGTTTTATTGTATTTTATTCTAGTTTTTAGGGTAATACATTGAAATATACAGTGGTTTCTAGTTCAAGTGAGTTGCCTGGTCTTTTCATTGTTGTTTACTTTTTTTTAGTAAAGCAGAAGGTCTTTTTTTGAGAAGCTGCAGGCACCTTTGGGGAGGTCCTCTCCCCTCATTTGCGAATAAAAGCACTGGGACGCAGGTGTAAGGGACACCGTTATGTTTGTCCAATTAGGACATGGCAACTTATATCATGTGTTGCTTTAGCTGAGCTGCTATTTTTCCACTGTGTTTTAGAAATTTATTGAAATAAACCAAGTCTGAGTGTTTTTGTGATAAATTGTAATTAAGGTTCACTAGAGTACATTTCCATTGATGGAATTCCCAGGTGGCTTTTTTTAAGTTGGTGTTTCTTCCAGTCCTCTTTCAGCTGTTCCTCCAACCCGCCACACTAGAAGAAAAACAGCTCCTGTTCATGATACTTCTGAGATTTCCTCACATTTCGACATGCACTCAAAAGCATCCCTGTGAATAAACCAGAACGTCTCGCAGTTCTTGAACGCAACGCTGTAGTTGTGACGGTTGGTGGCGCTCGCTGCGCGTCCTGAGGCTCACTAAACACCAAGGTGGTACTTTTTTATGAGCTTCTCTAGAAGTGTGGATTTAAATCTTCGTAATATCAAACAAAATAATAAAAAAAAAGAGATTTAGAACCCTTTTAAACCCAATTTGTCACAAAACAGGCGCTCAGTAGGATGTTTAATCCTTGTTTCCGGTGATTTTCGGTGAAAATCGTTAATTCACTGTCTAAGGAGCTTGGAAAGAAAAGCGTCTGGACTTCTTTGAGTTGCTTGAAGACGTTTCACCTGTCATCCGAGAAGCTTCTTTGTTAATTCACTCTTACACCTCCTATTTATCTGTAATTTCTATTAAATCAACATCATTTTTTAAACTTCAGTCTTAATCTGAAATGTTCAATTAGACTGATTTTTAATTTAAGTTGCCCTGAGGCTTGTAGTTGCTCCTCTTGATATCAGTTTATATATTTCAGTAAATAAACTAGCAGCAACTGGTAAGCAAAACAGATCCACCGCTAACAGGTTTGCGAGTGTAACGCAAAGTAACGAACATTACTATTTAAATAGTAACGGCTTCCAGAGTAGCTGCTTTTCGGTGTGTGTGTGTGTGTGTGTGTGTGTGTGTGTGTGTGTGTGTGTGTGTGTGTGTGTGTGTGTGTGACATGCGCACATACAACCAGCAGCAGCACCAGCGACCTGCTGTCCGACACCAACACGGCGAGAGGACGGACGCCGAGCGAGGTCTCCGCAGCCGCGGGGATGTAAATGAGACGGGCCCGGGCTGCAGCGGGACGGAGGACAGCTCGTCAGAGAATGCCCCAGCTCGTCCACCGTTAGCCCTCAGATTTACATCACCCAGCACTGAGTCGTGATTGTTTAATATATATATTTATTTATTTATTTTTATTTGGAAGAGGATTGGACTTCGGTAAAACGTCCTCCAGCCAGCATGCCCCCTCCTCAGAGCCTCCAATCCAGCGGTCTGACCCTCTCAGAAACGAGCATTGGTAGGTGTGCGAGCAAGGTCAGCGGCGTGTCTGCAGCGGCTTTTTCTGTCAATTAAAACCCGTTAAACTGACTTACACTGCGGGGATTTTCTCATGCGTCTTTTACCTCTTCCATAACACCCAGGTGAGCCTTAAAATGCTCATCCACACCTGTTATTTACATCGGATGATAGCAATGAAATCGTTTTTCTCTCATGTCTTTTAAAAGCAGCCTGAAACACTCGTTGCATCACCGGGCAGACTATTTTTTTCTCTCCCAGGCCGCAGCGCGTCACTGCAGGTGCGGCGGCGCTGAGTAACCAGAGCAGCCTGGAGGTTTGGCTCCGATGGCTGCTGGCTGCCGCACACCCATTTCTTCTCCGTATTCTTCTTCTTTGTTTCTTTGTCAGCTGGATGCCGGGCAGCTACCATGAAAAATAAATCGATTAAACGATCAAATACCGCGAGAAAAAGAGTCGGGGGAATATATTTGGCAATGCGGGTAATTCTCATCAGATGGCAGCACATCGTTGATTATTCAAACCATAGAAGTTTGCCTTGGAGTTTGTTTGTTTGGTTTGTTTGTTTTTTGAAATCCCTGTAAGGCAAGCTGGGCAGGGGCGTTTCTAGGACATTGTTTCATAAAGTGGCACCTTACTCAAAGACATTTGATCAGAAATAAATAGAAAAGTGAAGAGTTTATGAAACATTTATTTAATACAAAAACAAGCATTTAAAGTTTCAAATGAGACTACATAAGTTAAAAAAAAGACATAATCCTACCTCAGTAATAATGTCAAGTATGCTTAAGCTACCTAAACGTTTCTCCTGGTTGATGGCTAAGCTGCTAACCTTAGTTAACAGAAGGTTTTCCATTTTCTTGTTACTTTTGGCTTTTTTATACAGAATTTTAAGTTAAATTAAATAAACCTTGAATCATTTATATTAGATCTGCCATTCAAAAACTAGCACCATGTATCACTTTTAATTTGAAAATCTTCTGTGGCCCACCCAAACCTTTAAATCCATTTCTGTTCTTCTGGTGATCCACTGGATTTCTTTTGGTATTTGGTAGCCACCATACAATATCAGTAGAAAAAATGTGCTAGATCAAAACCTGGCCAGATAAAGTTAGACTGACTTTATGTATTAATCTGTTTTTTTTCTTTTATTGATTTTTAATCCTTTCGATTGTAAACATTTAATGATTGAAATTTAATGGTAATTATATGATCTCTGCCGCAGCCTTTTTGTGTCCCGTGTGTTTGTGCAAATGAGTCCAATTAAAAGTATCACAGTTTGTTTTAAATGTGGTAAAAGTTTAATAAAAGAACAACTAAAGTCCAGTTTAGTAGTTTAGCAAACCTCTTCAGGAATAAAACCCTCAGAGTTCCAGCCTCTTTGGAACTCCATCTATGCATCCTTTTTCTAAACTTTAAAAACTGTTTGGGGGTTTTTTCCCCCAAAAAAGAGAAAAAGCAGAAAAATTGTGATGCTGAGTTTTCTCATTTTAAAGGTAACATCTTCTAGTTTCTGAAACTGTGTCAACAGCAAAACCCAGGCCTCACCCGCACCAGCTGAATGGTAACATGTTAATCTTGTGCTGGGTGAACTGTTCTGATGGCAGCACCAAGTTTCTCATGGTCATTTCACTCCTTCTGTTGCCTGCTGGAAAAGTAGTTTTCTCACAGTATAACTGTTATTTTAACTCTAAGCTCTGCAAACTCACACATGTATTTCTGGCTCATTAATCTCAGAGGCCGTGTCCTTCTTTACGCAGGCACCGTGGAGACAGAAATGAACTGTAGCCATATGTTTTAGTCACACAAGCTCAGTGTGCTTTCTTGTTTATCTCCAGGTTGGAGCATCAGTATTCAGCAGCAGACTTGACCTTGACATGTTCATGTATTGATAAAACTGAGTGTGGAAGTGACTCGGCTTAATCTAAAATGGGCTATGACGACAGAATAAATCACCGAGGATATAGAAAGAGCGGTTTTGTGCAACCACAGACTGAAACAAGTGCACGAGAGTAGATATTGAAGACTGCATCTTAACTTACCAGCCACTGCCTCTCTCTGCCATTCTCCTTTCTTACATTGATGAGGTTTGGCTTTAGCAAATTAAAGGAATATCACCTTAGAGTATTTGACCGTTGAAGGCTGATCTTTGGCACATTGATGTACATATTATTTATAGTTTATGGTCATCTCTTCAATGCTGCAGGTGCCCAAGCTCTTTATTGATCCACCCTGTTGGAAAAGGCCCTGTCCTTCACTGAAAAAAGCAAATCATTTTTATAGATGTCAATTGTTGCTCTGAAATTTGTAGATATTGCTCAGCATTAACGGCACATTAACACATGATAGCATTTGAACTTTTACCAATAATAAGTTGGCTGGTCCCTCTCCTCTTCAGTCCAGCGGATACAGTGTCTAAGCTTTATTTTGATTGGTTGCCAAGGAGGTGTCTGGTGTATCCTCTAAACAGATGAAAGAGAACTAGGAGATTTGATCGTGGAATCAGGAAGTATAAGACAGTATTTGTAGGAAGAGGTTTGAAAAGTCAAGGAGATGAAGAAAGTAGATGGGAGTATGGGAAAAGGCTTATAGTGAGTTTATGAGAGGGAGAACACTAAGGAACGAATGATTTGGCTATAGGCTGGTAGCTTGACTGATAAGAATGTGCAGCAGGTTCAGGTGGTTAAGGATAGAGATGGAAATGTGCTAACCAATCTTGGAGAGTGAGAATATGCCAGAGAAACAGATTTTTAAGAACAACAGTGATGTGCAGAGCTGCAGTGATCATAGAGGTGATAATCTGAGAACAAGCACTGCAGATGCAGTGTTTTAACAGTTGTTGCACTGTGTCTTTGTGGGTCTAGAGAAAGCATATGCTGGGGTGCTAAGAGAGGAACTGTGGTACTGAAGAAGGAAGTCAGGAGTCGCAGAGACGTATTGAGTCAAAGTAGGCCTTGGCTCTAAACCCCTTCTTGTTTGCAGTGATGATGGACATGCAGGAGTCTCCGTGGACTATGATGTTTTCAGACAACATTGTGATCTGTAGTGAGAATAAGGAGCAGGCGGAAGAGACCCTGGAGAGTGGAGGTATGCCCTGGAGAGAAGAGGAATGAAAGCCAGTAGAAGCAAGACAGAACAGATGTGTGTGAATGAGAAGGAGACAGGGGTTTCAGTCACACTGCAAAGAGTAAGGGTAGTGAAAGTGACACGTTTAAATACCTGACATCAACCAGCTAAATCAATGGACCGTGCACGAGAGAGGTGAAGAAGAGACCACAGGCAGGGTGGAGCGAGTGGAGACAAGAATCTGAACACTTGTAGGTGCTGACGTTAAGAAAAAATCTTTTTTTAACCATAGTAGTAAATTTTCCCTCATTTTTAGGTAAGAATTTAATCATTAACTGGGCTAAATTGTACGGAGCCCCGCAGGGGACATAGGAAAAAAAAACATTAAGGCGGACGTTTTAGCCGCATTCTTCGGAGGCCGCCAGCTCGAAGCCGACCGGGAGGTCGAGGCACGATGTGCCGGGAAAGCGGTGTTCCTCCCGGCTGTAGTAGGTCTCGACCTCCCGTTAGCTTCGAGCTAGTGGGTGTCAGATCTCCGAAAACGTCGGAGCGCTTTTGCAAATATGTGATGTTTTGTAAACCGAGCAGGTATCTGACGTTTACACAACTACATTCACGCCTCAAAATATCTTAAAAGTGTATTTTCTGACCCAGAAATATTACAACTAAGTAGCTGCCGCCATTGTTGGAATTCAACTTTTGCGAGATCCCGAGTTAGTTTTGCGAGATCTCGCAAAAGTCCGTCTTAATTTTTTTTTTTCTCCCATGTGCCCTGCGGGACTCCGTAAAATTAAAACTCAGTCAGGTCCTTGTGAATATTTCAAACATTCACACGTGCAGCAGCTCTTCAGATACTTGAGGTTTTATCACTTCCTCAGAGACACATCAACAGAAGTGCCCACTAATGGTCAAAACGAGGGAGGCAGAACAGTAAAGAACAGTCACGAGTCCCTTTGTGGTTTTTCTCAATTGCTTTCACCTATTATCTCAAAACATTTGCAAAGTTCTCGTTCAGAATTATCAGCGCTTATTTGACGATTCACAAAAATATACAGAAAACCCGCAAGTTAAGGTGGTAATTCTATCAAATTTCATTCATTCATTGCTGCTAAAAGGGATGAATCCCTCCGACATTGGGTAAACGAGTCATTTTGCCAGAATGGATGAAGAAATGTGTTGCTTCCTTGAAAGCTGTGTCCTTGTTTTCTCTGAAACGGAATATTTACTGTTTCAAATTGTTATGTTTGAATAGAACTGATGTCCTTTGTGTATCAAACTGAATACTTTTCAGATGCTGACATCAGGAGCAGGTAGTTTTAATTCTTAGTCTGTGAAGAAAAAAACTACGTAGGCTATAAACTAAAAAGATTTACATTTCCAGAAATGGCTATGCAGTACAGGACAATGTAGTTAATTTAGCAGAGTAAGAAAGGCTCTTCTCACCTTAAGCCACATGAAAGCATGGCTTAGGTTTGCAAAGTTGCATCTGAACAAACCACAAGACGCCTGACAGAGACCAGAGTGTTTGGCCATTACCCACTGTCAGTGTTGGGAAGGTTACTTTTAAAATGTATTCCATTACAGAATACATGCCCCAAAATGTATTCTGTAACGAATTCCGTTACGTTACTCAATGAGAGTAACGTATTCTAAATACTTTGGATTACTTAATATATTATCATGCTGTTTACAACTACATGAATGTACTATTGCTGTGATTTATTACTGTTACTGAAGGTCCGCGGCTCCGAACCGTAGTAAAGGGACCTCTGGCTAATACGGTGGGTTCTGTGTCGGGCTCGTAGCTGAAAACTAGCTTTACTTTGTTGTCTGGGTCAACTTTGCTAGCAGAGACAGAGAGAGGCGTTGAAAGGCTGCTCCAACAGAACTTATTGTTTCAGAGGAAAACACGAACACGGTGTACAGTCGAGTCTTAATAGCTTACTTACAACTGGGCTCGTCAGGCTCTCTTCTTGGCTGCAGTGGTTATTATTATATTTACATGCTTCCAGCTCCCGTTTTTACTCGATGACAGCTCGTACTTTTCCTTTTTCTCCCTCCCTCGCTCACAGACACATAACGGGTATGGCAGTCCATTCTCCCTGCAGCACGGACTACACTGCCCATGATGCTACATTCTTTAGAGCTATACCTGTAGCATTCTGCCTGTTAGCTTAGCACAACAACAAAAAAAGGCCTCTCTCACCCAGGAAACACGCAGAGAGAGAGCGTCACCCTGTAACCATGGCAACCGTAACGCTGCCTGGAACAACAGAACGTAGCTGTCAAACAAAACCCAAACAGTCCTGACCCGCCACAATATGAAACAGGGAAGTACCGCCGTGTAATCCATTTATTTCAACAAAGTAACTGTATTCTAAATACCACCTTTTTAAACGGTAACTGTAACGGAATACAGTTACTCATATTTTGTATTTTAAATACGTAACGGCGGTACATGTATTCCGTTACTCCCCAACACTGCCCACTGTGCCACACTAGAGAAACCCAAACACAGCATACCAGCAAAAACGCCTCATACCAGCTGTCAGGCAAAGTGGTGGAGGGTTGGTGAGTCCACCATGAACTCTCCTGGATACCAAAGTATTTTAGAGTCAAATGTGAAGGCGTCAGTCTGATAGCTAAAGCATGGCTGAAACCGGCTCACGCAACAGGACTGTGATCCAAGAACAGCAGCAAATCTACAAACGAACGTCTGAATAAGAAAAGACTCAAGGTGTTACAATGGCTTATTCAAAGTCCAGACCTGAACCTGCATGAAATGCTATGGCAGGACCATATGAGAGCCGAAGCAAATGCCTGAATCTCTTCACTGCTTGTGCCAGTGTTCATGTTTACTTATTTCTTCTAGGATCCTTTAAGAGAAGAAAGAGGAAATCCATAATTGTGACGGTGATGCTGCTCATTGTGTCTGTGCTCATCCTCATCTTCGGCCTGGCAGCGACTACCAGGACACAGAACATCACAGTGGGCGGCTACTACTCAGGAGTCATCGTGAGTACACATTCGCCACGGCGCGTACCATCGACAGACGCGGCCCAGCAGGCCTGTTCTCTCTTAGGCTGCATGATAAGTGAAGTCGCTGTGCTTCCAGCACACTCTCCACTGCTCACTAGCCCCGATGAACCTCATCCCCGAAGGTCTTTGAGCCGTAAATATTACCCACATTTATTATTTAGCATCGCTGTCATTATCCACTGAATGAGGTAATATGTTTCAACCTCTAAATCTGTTCGTCACAGTACTTGGCTTTTAGCATTCTCGCTTACGTAAATGGTTACTGTAGAGCAGGTTACGTCACGTTAGTCAGATTGATCAATTAATAAAACATATTGGAATTTATCCCCACAAGCTTGTGGGGATAGCTTAATTGGATAATCCAAATTGTCACTAGGTGTGAATGTGCGAATGAAAGTGAGTGCGAATGGTTGTCTGTCCCTGTGTGTTGGCCCTGCGACAGACTGGCGACCTGTCCAGGGTGTACCCCGCCTCTCGCCCTATGACAGCTGGGATAGGCTCCAGCGCCCCCCGCGACCCTGAAAAGGATCAGCGGAAGCGAATGGATGGATATTGGAATTTACTTACAAAGAGAGCATCATAAGATAAAGAGAAATCACAACAACTGTACGATTATGATAAGTATTATTAATACTTGATATATCAGACGTGTGCTGAGCTTGCACTGTGCAATCAAGATTCTGAAATCAAAGCTAGATAAATGCCCTAACGGCTGTTTTCTCTCCTTTCAGCTGGGCTTTGGCTCTTTTCTGGGAATTATCGGCGCTCATTTGATAGAGAACAAGAGGCAGATGGTAAGAGGATTTATATTACCTCTGTGCACTGAGATCTCTTTCAGTGCTTCGTGTCACCTCATCTCAACATCACTGATATTAAACTGAATATTAGTCCCAGTTACCCTGCAGCAGACAAAGCAGTTTGATTATGGGAGCTGCAGTCCCACTCATCCCGAGGAGCTTCATGTGTTGAGTATCGGACAAACTATCCTGAATTTCGGGGTCGGGGTTACACAGCCTGAAATAGAAATAGGGTGTAAGTGGAGGAAGACAGATGTCTGTGCAGGAATGTGGGGAAGGAAACTTCAGATGAGCAGGTGGGAGGAGCCGGGCAGGCTCTGTCGGAGCTGGAGCTAAGAATGCGTTTGTGTCGTGACACTTTTTCCCATCATGCAACAGCGTTTAGATGCCTGGAGTTCCAGTCAGCAGGCGTGTGTGTTGAATGAGCCCTGGCACATTACACCACACTCTTGTTTACCACCATAAAATCTCGTTACACAGAACAAGTGCTGACATTATTTATAGCGTGACTAGTTAGTGACGTTGTAACTGCACTGGTATTAGTTGTCTACATTCATGCACTGCTTTTATTCTGTTTATTTTATCTATTGTGGTGGGTGCACGAGGAGCTGCTCGTGGTCCAAGATTCCTCTCGGTTCGTAGAGCGAGGTTACTGAGTTCAGTTACAGTATGTTGCCAAAAGCATTTGCGTGTCTGGCTTCACACGCATGAACTTGAGTGACATCCCGTTCTTGATCCATAGAGTTAATATGATGTCACCCTTTGCAGCTTTAACAGCTTCAACTCTTCTGGGAAGACTTTCCACAAGGTTTAGGAGCATTTATGGGAATTTTTTTACCATTCGTCCAGAAGTACATTTGTGAGGTCAGACACTGATTAATTCATCCATAAGGTCTGTTTGAGGTCAGGACTCTGTGTAGGCTAGTCAAGTTCTTCAACATCAAATTTGTTCTCTTTGTGCACTGGTGCGCAGTCCTCTCACTGCAACTAAGGCTACGTTCACACTGCAGGTCTTGATGCTCAATTCCGATTTTTTGATCAAATCCGTTTTTTTTGTCTGCTCGTTCACACTACAAATAAAATGTGACAGCAAACGCGCTCTAGTGTGAACGCTCAAAGCGCCCGCATGCGCAAAAGAAGACGTCACACAACGCGCTCTGTTTAGACCCAGAGCAACAGTATTGTTTGACTGATGGCTTTAATATAAAGACTTATTTCGGACTTTACGTTTCCCAATTTTTGCTTTAAGTTATAAAGTTATTTTGTTATTTACATATGGCCAAATAATGATCCTTATTGCTGTTTTAGAGGAGCGGTGCTTCAAAGGATAGTTGCAGATTTCTGTCAGAATCTGCAGATTATACAGTACAAATAAAATGTTCACGTTTCTCCAACGTTGTCTTCCCAACAGTTTCACTGACATCTACACTGGATGGACAGGAAGCGTTCGCGATGTCTTCTCCGGAGCTGATAATTGGCATCTGTCTTGTGTCAGTGACGTAAAAGACGGATTTAATGCAACATGACCGTCAAACAGCAGTCGCTTTCTAAAACATCAGATATGTATCGGATTCAGTACCACATACGAAAGTGACCCAGGTCGGATTTGAAAATATTGGATTTGTGTCGTTCACACTGTCAGACCATGATCGGATATGGGTCGCATAGGGTCAGAAAAGTCGGATTTGATGCGCTTAGCCCTAAGGGGCTGAGCCCAGTTCCTGAAAAACAACCCCACTACATATTCCCCCCCTCCACCAAACTTACACTTGGCACAGTGCAGTCAGACAAGCAGTCCTGGCAAACACCTAACCCAGACTCATCCATCGAGAAGTGTGACTCGTCACCCCAGAACACACCTCCAATGCTCTAGTGCAGCATAGAGTCACCACTGCATCTGATGCTTTGCATTGTGCTTGGTGATGTCTGGCTTGGATGCAGCTGCTTCGCCATGAATCCCATTCCACGAAGCTCTCTACTCAATGTTCTTGAGCCAATTCGAAGGCCGCGTGAAGTTTGGAGGTCTGTAGCGACCGACTCTGCAGAAAGTTGGTGACCTCTGCGCGCTATGCCCCCAAGCAGCCGCTGACCCCGCTCTGTGATTTCTTGCTGTCTTGCAACTGTAACCACATAATTTCCTCAGGGATTAATAAAGTATTCCGATTCTGATTTTACATGGCCCACTTTGTGCTGAGTTGTTGTTTTTATTGAAGAATCCTTGAATTATTTAACATATTTTATACTTAAAACGGAAAGAAAGAGAGTAACTCATCCGATGTATTTTTTTTAACCACTTAGCGAGCATATTCTATCGCCCATGTTGCAAGAGGCAAGGTATATCCTAGACAGCCGCTATGAGAGGGGCTCTAGGCTTTGATTCCCACATTAGTATTACAGAATTTGAAATGTTAAGCAGACTTATAACTACTACTACATAGGGTTACCCTTTTAAATGGAGTATAGTGTTTGTTCAGGGAGAAGTCAAACTCAGCCGCAGTCTTGACATCGCCGGCGCACAACAGCTGGTGCCTAAGCTGATATCTTTTTATGCATCCAATCCCATATAGAGCACACTATTTAAGCTGCTTTAACCTTCCCACGGTTGCTGCGCACTGCCAGCCACTTTGCAACGCACCTCTACCTCAGCTCGTTCTTTTATTGTGTGCCTGATTTTGCACAGTATCTGTTTTCACTGATGCCTGGTCTCGTCTGTGCCTTACGCTTTCCATGTATGCATGTGGGAGGGGCAGAGAGGTCAAATATAAATAACCGCAGATGGAAAAACGGTCGTCTTTTGACCATGGTCGTCCTGACTGAACTGACCTGCTAAAAAAATTATAAAAATATCACAGAGTCTGTGGTGACATATCAAAAATGGGTCAAATTTCCAGCGACACTTGCAGTATGTAGAGCAGCTTCACTGCTTGACTGACACGTTTCATTGGGGCTGTGAAGTGACGTCTGAGTAGAAAAGTAAAGCGCAAATGACTCACAGTGAGAAATATGTGAAGCATTAAGTGTTCATTTAAAAAACCTTCCGATCAGTCGTTGTGATGTGACCTGTGAAGAAGCAGACTTCAGTAAGGACGTGTTCCTGATTTGTATACATATAGCTGCAGTGTGAGACCGATATCCAACACCATCAGATGATTCCCAAAAAGAATGCAATGTCCACATGTACAAATGCAAACTTCCTCAAAGTACAGCACTCAAACTGCAATTTAAAGACATGGGTCAGAATTATTTTTAGTTAATTTTCTGTCTTTAACTGAGTTTTGTCAGGTCTAATAAGCCCCAGCGTCATTTCTTCAGCTGTAACTTTGAGGCATCAAATAGCAAAAGAAACCAAAAAAAAAAAGACAAATTTACAAACAATGAAGATGAAAGCTTGAGCTTTTATTCCACGACGCAGGAAAATCAAAGAGAGCAAGAAGCACTCCAAGAGCTCAAAGTTCAAGTTATATTCACTTTGTTTTCTTTGCTCTTTTTAAAACATAGTTTAAGAAGTTTGTAGTGCAGTAAAAGCACTTGTTATTTGCCCTATTGAAACATATTTTGATATGGGTTAAAACGTCTTGATGCATTCTCAATCATCCAGGAAAGTAAATCTCCAAAAGTTGATTCTGTTCATCTGGACGTAGCGTTTTCTGGGAGAAACGTTTCGTCACTCATCCAGGTGACTTCTTCAGTCTCAGCTGACTGCAGGTTTCCCCAAATCTTATAAACAGTACAGTCTTAAAATGCTGTGATTGCAGCCATTCCCCAACTCTCTCAATGGTGCTCATGGCCATTGATCAGTGGGTTTTGGTCAGTGGTTGTTGATCAATGGTCATGAGAATTTGCATAATTATGATGAAGGAACTGACCTCCCAGCCCATTGTTCCTTCAGTGGGCTGGTTTCAGTCATTATGCAAATGTATGTTTATAAGATCGGGGAAACCTGCAGTCAGCTGAGACTGAAGAAGTCACTTGGATGAGTGACGAAACGTTTCTCCCACTGAAAACGCTACGTCCAGATGAACAGAATCAACTTTTGGAGATATTTTGATATGCTTGACATAATTTGTATATTTTTTTCAGATTGTTTTTACCGACCTTAAAGGACAGGTCGAACGTGACCGTCTATGTGGTACTTTCTATATGTTGAGAATACACACCTGAGCCATAGTTTCTAAGTTACTGAGGCTTTTTGTTAGTTTTCAACCGATACATCATTAAGTTGCTCTTGAAGAATTTGGTGGCTGTAAGCCAAATCTTATTTAATTTTTCTTTATGAGAATTCATTCAAAACTTTTCAAGCTACCATGCTTACAGACAGAATGACACGCACACAAATGCTACTAAAACATTAACTCTTTGGTGGTTTTTAAATGTGATTGTTAAAGCTGACCAATCATCCTTTTTTTTACTCTCTGACATATATAACAAGACAGTCTCATAGCAGTTTGTGATAACAGCTGATCTACTCATCCTGTCATGGTCCTGGGTCGGTGACCCAGTGTTTTTTGTTATGTACTTTTCCTTTTGATGGTTTGGTATTTTCTAGGGTTTAGTGGTGTTCCCTCTGGTTGGTGTCTTCCCTGCTTGTGCATTCCCTTAGTGTAGTAGGTCTCTGAGTCTGTGTCATTATGTGTATGTGTTTCCTGTTTTACTTTGAAGGGCTCTGTCTTATGTCAGTGTGTTCTGTTTACGTTTCCCCTGCCTCGTCAGTTGTCATGTATTCCAGGTGTGTTCCTCCTGTATCCCATCCCCGGATTCCTGGCGTGTGTATTTATAGTGTGTGTTACCTCGTCCTCGCTGGTTCGTCTGTGTTGTTTCCCCTCGGTCTCCCTGCGTCTCTCCGTATGTATTTCCCCGGACCTCCCTGCATCTTCGTTTCTGGTTTGTTTTGTTAGTTTTACCCAGTTTAGGTTTTCCAGTTTCATGTTCACCCACCATTGCTGTTTGTACCCACTCCTGTAAATAAATACTCACCTGCACCAGAGCTGCCGCCTTTTTGGGTCCTTTCTACAACGTCTGCCACACCGGACGTGACACATCCATGTTTCTGCAGACATGAATTGTCCATCCTTCTCACCGTGTTCCTGAACACAATTTTTCATCCGTTCTGTTTCAGGTTGTTGCTTCTTTTTTTTTTTTGGCTGCCATGTTGACACTTCCCCTCTGAGGAGTGTGGACAAAAATGTAACATTTCATATTCATTAACAAATCAATTGCTTTTTCCTGTGTACTTCACATTCTGCTATGAGACGAGGCTGTTTACTCTACATATTGGTCAGTAACACAAAGTGATAGATAATAAGGTCACATAAGTGGTGCCTGTGAGCTAAACGCTCAGGCTTCAGTTTGCTCTGAACATTTAGTTCCCTTTTTTTCTACTATTGGATTTTTATGATATAAAAGAAAGAATATGGTGATCTCAGGGATACAGCTCTGGGTGTGAGCCCACCTTCTGTGTGTGAGGGGCAGCCAATCAGAGAATAGGTAGCATAAAAAAAGAGGGGTGGGGGGGGACTTCAGAGTTTCTGCACAAAGTACACAAGAGATTAGTTTGAACTTTGACTCATGAAAAGCTACTTTAGTAATCTCCAAGAACAACCACGTCCACTTTTAAAAGGTCAAAGGAGCTTCAGCCTTTCAATCTAGACTCAGATCTGATTGTAGAAACTGCACCTCAAGCTGCTCAGTCTGTGGTGTCACTTCACACTCTCTCCCTCCTCTGTGGTGGGGCGGCTCCAGAGGAGTGGGGTGGTGTGTAACCGAATACTGGCTGTGTTTCACCGAAGACTGAAAAGAGAAGAGGTCTGTGGATGGGTTTAGGTAAAGGGTTGCACTGCAAGTGAACTGAACTTCTGCACACTGATATACATGAGTGTACTGCAATTTTAACATTGGTATATTTCAGCTGGTTTAAGGCCGCTGGTGAGAAAAGAAAATGAGAATGATGCATGTTTATGTTAAGATTTGCCCTTCTGTTGAAAACCCAAATATGAAGCTGGTGCCTCTCCATCTTCTTCCACAGTTAGTGGCATCCATTGTCTTCATCAGCTTTGGAGTGGTGGCTGCCTTCTGCTGTGCCATTGTCGATGGAGTATTTGCAGCGAGGCACATTGTAAGTATCACAAAAGCTTATTTAACTTATCCTGTAAATTTAGATTTAGAACGGGCTTCTTATTGGGCGCCAGGCTACATTAGACGTATCCTCGACGTCCTGCTCACATCTTTCAGGCCGGGGTAGCCACCACACCCTTCTTGTGAGACAGAGGAGTGTCTCACAAGATGATTTATTTTGTGGTAGAAGACTGTTATTCTCCATGATGCAACGCACAAAAAACAACAAGTAACCACTAATGCATTCTTAAAACAATTATGCTGAAATAAGTTAGAGCAGTGTGAAAAGGGAGATTCCCATTAGCAGGTTTTCATTCGCCACTAATGGTGTCAGAGAAGTGGAACATTTTCCTTTCAAACAGCATTTGGCACACTAAACTGTGAAGAGGCGCACTGTTGAATCAAGTGGATTTAGGAGCATTAATTGAGGAGCACGGTCATTCTATTTTTGCTATATTTGGTAGCAGTTTTAAACCACACGTTCATTTTTTGTGTTCTTTGAGGACACAGGAAGTGAAAGCACAGTCTTGATTTTTACAGCTGATTGAATGTCAGTGTTATTTGTGATATTAATGATTTTCATCTGAAGTGCTCTTGTTTGCATCAGAGAAGAGTGAGGTCAGTTTTATTCTTATTGATTTGGTAACACATAAAAGCTCCTTTTTATCGTAGCGTATACTGAACGATCCAGAGTATGCTACACAGCAGTGTTGGTCAAGTTACTTGGAAAAAGTAATCAGTAACTAATTACTGATTACTTCCCCAAAAAAGTAATCCAGTTACTTTACTGATTACTTATTTTCAAAAGTAATTAATTAGTTACTTAGTTACTTTAAAAACACGAATTACAACCTGAATAGGTGATAAAGTGATAGATCTTTCAGCCCAATTCTACTTTTTCTACATAATCATCATACAAAATGTAATCAAATGGAAAAGTCTCTTTTTAAAACTTGTTTTATTAGTTTTAATCTTTTAACTTTATGCATCAAGCAAAAATTTAATTATATGCAACATTCTCTGACTGGAAGAAATCAGTTTAACATTTAAACCTATTTTCTGCACATTCCAGCACATAAAATAAAATATTTTTTTGTGTGTTTACACTCAGTCTTTCAAATAGATGCAAGTAAAACACAGCAGAAAATAAATAAAGTCAAAGACTAGCGGTCCTGTTGCTCTATTTTCACCTGTAAAGCAGGAGTGGGGTAGGCGGAGGGTTACCCTGGTGCAGGTGTGCAGCGGTCAGTGGAAGAATCCGCGAGTTTCTCTGTGAGTTTCCCATTACGTCGTAGCTACTCGGTGCTTGCTCAGAAGTGTAGGGGTTTTTTTGCTGTCAAAAGAAGTTTTCTTCCCACGCACAACGGACACTAATGTTTTTGTCACTTTTTATGGAATCAAACTCAAAGTAAGGTCAGTACTTCCACGCTTTAAACGCTGCACGCTCATACTCTCTCTGCACTCGATATATGATCCATTGTTGATCTGCACACAGCTGTTGTCACGAACGTTGCACTTACGTCACTGTCATGAGACATTCTCGCAAAAAATCACGGTTTTAGTAACGCAGTAATGCAGCGTTCCTACGGGAAAGTAACGGTAATCTAATTACCGTTTTTGCAATAGTAATCCCTTACTTTACTCGTTACTTGAAAATAGTTACAGTAACGCGTTACAAGTTACAAGTAACGGGTTACTGCCCATCTCTGCTACACAGTGTCATCAAGTGGCTGGTTGGCTGTTTTCTGTATTTGCACGTGCAGTCACAACTTCAAACTTGGCCTGAGAGTTAACGTCAGCTGTCTGACCCGACATTCACTTGAAGGATCATCACTTGTGATTGATGAGAGCTGAGTCTTCAATTACGATCCAGAGATCGGACCGAAGTCTTCAGTTCATGCCCAGAATGTCAAAGAACAACACAGGGTTACAGTGTAAATTCCTTCCCTAAGGTTCCACTCTCCTAAGCATTCGTCTTGAATGAATACTAAAAAAAATAAATAGTTATTTGGTGCTCATCACTCACCCTGCATGATAGAAGTGGCTTCTTGCAACTTTCTCCTGTTTTCTAAAAAGAAATTCAAATAAACGCACCTGGATCAGAGTGCTAGGAGACACCTCATATAAAATGTTTGCTGGTATGTGTGTTTTTATTATTAAACTGTAATAATGAGTAGGGACATAATTGTTAGTAATTAAATATAAAAGTAGTGAGGATTTACAGATATAATCTCAGCATAATCTTAGTATATATTTAAGTATGCTGAGTGTTTCCTCGAAACGTCTGTCATTCTTTCAGGATTGTTTTTGTTTTTTTAAACTTTAAAATAACTTGAACAGGGGAAAAATTATGTAAACAAACCATAAAACTCAATATGGCCTGATCACATTTTGCTGTCCTCGTCAAACTTTCAAAGTAGATTTATTTTTGACCCCAGTATTTTTTCTTTGCCAGTAAAAAACAAAGTCAGACCAAATATACATTTCCCAGGGCCATAAAATAAACTGACCCAAGCAGTGTTACTGTTGGACGCCTGGTCATGTAGTGATAATTCACCCTGACGATTTTACCTTTTTTTTAAAAACCCATTAAAGTACTACATCATGTTAAACTAGAAAGTGCATTTTCTGAAGAAACTGCAGTGCGAATGCTTAAATCTGAATGTATGAGCTGAAATGAAATAATTGATGAATTTTAAGTTAAAAAGTTTAAATGAGATAAAGAAAAAAACACAGAATTTTTAACCTGAAAACAAAAGTGCTGAACTGCTAAAAGCTGACGTTCACACAGAAGAAGAATGTCCAAAAGAAGAGGAATCTAACGGTGTTTGAATGGTTTTTCTAAGTAACGGTTTTGAAGGAGTTAGATGCCAAAAAACGTACGGAAAAGAAAATAATAAAGAATGGAAGAACAATACTAATAATGGATTGGATTTATATAGCGCTTTTCAAGGCACCCAAAGCGCTTTACAATTCCACTATTCATTCACTCTCACATTCACACACTGGTGGAGGCAGCTACAGTTGTAGCCACAGCTGCCCTGGGGCAGACTGACAGAAGCGATATCGCGTGAATGCTTACTGTGAATGCTTTTCAAGCGTTCCCACTAAAAATGGTCCACATGTTTGATTTAGCAAAGATTTTAGACCAGATGTCCATCTTAATATAGCGTTCCTTGTGGGATGTAGGTATCAGAGGACATGCAAAGGGTTTGTGTTACAGAGGGGGATGCTAGAGATGAAGGCAAAATGATGCTGTCAGGCAGATTTGGGGTCACTATCCAGAAACAAAAAAAAGAGAAAACAAAGGAAAAAGTGCAAGCTTTGGTGACCAGAGAGGAAACATGGAACAAATGAAGAAGCAGCATGTAGTAGAATGTGAAAAAGTGAAAAAATCCATATTTGAGGTTTTTAGGGAGGGGACGAAGAGGGGGGAAAGGAACATAGAGCACACGGGATGACTGGCAAAATAAGACAGGAAGTAACAAAACATGACGACACCTATACTGAGGCTATGTCCACACGTACCCGGGTATTTTTGAAAAGACTTTTCTATGCGTTTGCACCTTTCGTCCACACGTAAACGGCGTTTTCGGTCACTGAAAACGGATATTTTTAAAAACTCCGGCCAGGGTGGATATTTTCTAAAACTCCGTTTTTGCATTTACGTGTGGACGAGAAAAACGGAGAAAACACAGCGTCAAAGGTGTGCGCCTTTTTTGACGTCACACTGTGCGCCACGTTATTGTTTCGGTGAAATGAATTTCTACAATACTGTTACTGTTACTTTTACTCTCTGCAGTGTTTAAATGCTTACATATACACACACAGTTACTGTCCCTCCACATATACGACTCGGTTCTGCTTCTATGCCCCAGCTTTGTTTACTATTTCCCGCCGAGGCTTCTAGACTTCTGATTGGCCAACATTTCTACACGGTTAGGAATATAGCGCCACCTGCTGCTTTGGCATGTTCCTAGCAGCGTTTTCCTTCATTTCTGCCTTTACGTGTGGATGGGATTATTTTTTAAAACGAAAACGGAAAATCTCCGTTTTCAAAAATACCCGTGTAGGTGTGGACGTAGCCAAAGAGAGACTTAACAGGACCCAGGAAACACAGGGCAGGCTCATAAAAGCTATGAGACAAAAACAAAACACCAAAAGCAAAATACTTCTAGAAAATAGACATTAACTGAATCTCAAGGACTACATTGTAACCAATAACCTAAAACTCCACCTGAAGAAGAATAAACTCAAAGCTACTGTGGGGATCACTAAAGGAAGCAGCTGAAAGAAGAGAAATTTTACAAAATAAAGCTTTAAAACATGTAAAACGGAATTATGTAAAATCTCTCCTGTTAAAATGGTAGCTGGTTATATTAAACTTTTTATAAAATGGTCTGTTTATGTGCATGTAATCCCTGTGAGCTCAGCCTTAAGACGGCTGTAGAAGCTCAGTTTCTGACAGTTTTTTCTGCCCTTTGTTGCTGTATGATATAAAAGAGATGGGATATCCTTAATCCCCGCCCACCTGCTTACTAGAGGCAGCCAATCAGAACAAAGTTGGTTTAAATGGATGGAAAAGTCTTGTTTCACAGAGTGTATGAATTGAGGCCCCTTAGATAAATTAGCTTTTTTTTTGTTTTGTTTTTTGCTTTTCTTTAACTTCCCAACATGGAGCTGGAAATGTCCATAGCAGGTCTAATATAAAACGTTATTATTAATTTTAGTTGGCAAATAAAATAAGACTATTCCAGCATTTTCGTATTCATCAGTTCTTTCTTTTATGCCGTTTCTTCTGCAGGACCTCAGGCCTCTGTACGCGGGCCGCTGTGCTTATCACACCAGTGACACGGCGTCTGAGCATGATGTAAGAAAGACATTTAACTCATATTCAATGAGCCATTAAATGCTGTCTGTCAGTGTGATCATTGTTTGTATAGGCTTGAATTGTTGGGGGGGCTGAATAATCCATGCAGGCTCAAAGAGATAATTTTTGCACTTCAGGTGCCATGTCATACAGCAGGCACATCCTGTAACCTGCGAGTGAAGAGCAACACCTGCTACTGCTGCGACCTCTACAACTGCGGGAAGTGAGTATGCCGAGGGGGTCGAGCACCCGACAGACCTCAGAAGCTGCGCCTTCTTGCTATGCAGCGTTTATATTTCGATGTGCGCTCCTGTGTCATTTTAATTTGCACTGCAGCGGTGATTGTATCAGACCAGGATGTTTCTTTTGTTTTTTAACCTTTGTTTCAGAGAACATCCTCTTATGGGACCTCAGAATAAAGATGTTTTGAAAAAGTTTAAGAAATCATCCATGATTTGGAAGTAGGTCCCTTTTTTCTAGGCTATTAATGCCCAGTATTGATCAACTCGGTCTTGTCTTGTCTTATTTTATTTTTTAAGAAAACATCATAGAAATGTGTCGTAGGTTGTCATTTCCTCTGCATGTTTGTGTGTCACCAACCTCAGTCCGTGTCTCCTCCCAGCTTTCCAGCAGCAACCTCTGAATGTTTATAACCATAAATCAACCCCAGTTTTGTTTTTCTGTGTCTTGTTGATGTAGGTGCGTCTTTAAAAACTACTAAACGCTGTCAGTGATTTTTCTGGCTTGACTATAGGCTTTCACCCTCTCTGTTTTACCCCACTGGCCTAGCCGTGTTGAGTTAATGGGAGGCTACCATGAATATACAGATGTGAAAAGCTGCCAGGACGTCATACACCTCTACCACCTCTTGTGGTCGGCTACGATCCTCAATATCGTGGCCCTCTTCCTGGGCATCATTACTGCAGCAGTGCTGGGAGGCTTCAAAGACATGGTGCGTCCACTTGAACGAGCGTGTCAGATTTATCAGTAGCTGCTTCTCTGTAATCGCAGCTCTCTAACTGTTACATCGATGCACTCTGTTGCTTCATCAGACACCTGCTCCTGCCTCAGAGAGCACATCTGAACCAGAGGCCATCACAGCTCCAGTCCCCTCAGAGATCCCCCCGCCCGTCACGTCTCTCAACCCATATTACAACACTGCCCCCTGCCTGCCACCATACTCGGCCTACGACCTGCAGGTATGCAGCTGCTTTAAAGGTGCAGTTGAGAAGTGTGTGCTTCTAATTATTTATGGACAACAGTCAAGCTCTTTATCAGGATCTAATGACGATTGTTTCTAGGGTTACCAATTGGATCCATATAAAGTCCTCACGCATTTGATGCCAGCATACAATAGCTCAGAGCATATATATATTGTAATAAATGTTTTCCTTTATTCGCAGGGCTCCTATGTGTTCCCTGACTCTTCCGGCCTGTCAGACGATTCCCAGTCTGGAGCCAGCCACCTCTGGCCTACAATGATCCCTCCACGCTACTCCCCTCCTCACAACCTTCCAGATGAGAAGCCCCCACCATACAGCCCGTAAGACAGCTGCGAGAAAAGGAAACACCTGAAACATCATTGGCTGTTTGCACAGTTCTTCTGGACTTTTCTTCATAATCCTTCAGAAGAGTGTTGAAGAAAAAGAGGCGAGGAAGGGGAGGAGAGCCACAGAGCACACTAACTTTGACTTCAGCCCAAGGCGAGGGAGAAAGCATTCGCCTCCCCGGGCACCGCTCACACTCTTCTGGCCTGCACTGTGTGTGTTTGTGCACATGCACATCGAGAGAGACAACCTGGTCAAAGCCAGGACTGTTTACACATCTATCTGCCTTATGCAACGTAAACAGACTTCCAGTTAGATGTATTCTGTAAAAGGACAAAACGACAGAGCTCATGCTTTACATTCACCTCTCTTTTGCAGAAACTGTAAATGCTTCCTTCCTCAAGATGGAGATCCAGACCTCACTGGGAGGATGAGTGCAGCTACATGTGCAAGGTCGACGTTGAGCTAGGTGAAAGCTTTGGCATAATTCTTAAAATCTGAATCAGCTAGATAATTCCAAACTTAAAAATTGTAGGTCCAGGCGTTTGTTTCTGTAGCAGTTAATAGTGTCCCTGTGCGTTATTACAGGCAGAGTTAGCAGAACTGGAGGTATTACATGCTCATAGTGTATGTGCAGCAGTATAATATGCAGTTAGGCCTAGCATATACAAACAGACCAAGATTCCTATTTATCAAATCTTCACGTTATGTTTAAGAATATCCTGATCAGTGTGTGGTCAACTTTGCAGAGCAGCATTAATGAAGAAATAAGCTATTGTACCTACAGTAGTTGTTGAGGATAATCAGATACCAGTTACACTCCAAACCTTATTTACTGTGTTTCCACTAAAAGCATCATATATGTGTCTCTCTTTGTCAAGTAGCAGTAGTAGCACGTTTGTGTCAGAAGGGTCATTCCATGTAAAATCAGTCAAACCTGATCCACCGAATCTGCTGAGGGTTTGTTGTGCAGACAAAGAAAAATAACTGAAATCCATCTTCAAGAAGCCAAAAAAAGGTCCAGCGTGATCATTTCAGTAGATTAGACAGAATCTAAAATTATCAGACACCTACCAAAGGCTGCGACTTCACAGGTGTTATACAACACTAGATGTCAGTTTTCAAGCATAAGGAATCACGGTTAGAGGCTGAGGCTGAGGCTGAGAACTAAATGGAGGGAAAATGAAACGTTTCATAAGCTATTACTCGTTTGAAATCCCACAAAGTGATAAGACCATTTAAAAGTTACCCACAATGCATTTTTGAGGTTTTCTCCAACGAATTCTCAGAAAACATCCAGGATACCAACAACACTTGTTTCTGTTCCTTGCGTGCAATTTGGACTGGAGCTCTCACCATCATTAAAGCCTGTTGTGGTCGATAGCAATCAGTTTGCAAGTTTAAGTCTACTTGAATTCATTTACACAAAACCAAACACTCAGCAGTTAATGGTTATAGATAGAAAAGTGTGGCATACAGTAACCAATGAATATACACATTAAAACGTTTATAGATTATTATAATATGTACAATTAAAATAACTGAATTGGCAGAGTCATAAAATCTAATTTAATCTTACAGGACAGACTGTTTGCAGATAAGCCTCCGTGCCTGTATGCCATTTTCAGTCTCTATTAGCCGTCCCACATAACAAAATCCCCAGCACATGACACATATGCTGACATTCATGTAATTCATGTAGATATATATTATTTTTGTTGAGTTTTTAGTGGCTCAGCACCCGTTAATCCGATTTTTCATTCACTTAAAAAGCGCCAGTTTTTCGACCTGCCCTCATGTACGATAATCTGAACATTTTCCCTGAAGTTATTGTGCACATTAAACTAACCTCTTCTTAAGGGGTTCAGGTTGGAGCCTCGCTCTGATTTTTCTTCTTCTATGGAATGACCCAGGAGTTTGTCAGGCTCAGTGTGAACAGTCAGTGCTGGATTCGCTGATATGAAACCTCGTCAATGTCCAAGAAAGCAGTCACTGTCAGCTTCGATCACGGCTTTTCCAAATTTAAACTGCACATTCTTCTTCGTCACGTCATTAAAACTTGTTTTATGTAACTCACATAGTGCCGTTTCTTTTTTATCTACTCAGTGTTGGTCACTTCTCCAGTAGGTCATAGGAGCAAAGGAGGAACTTCTGCCACAGCTTCACCTATTTTGAGGTGCATGGAGTTGACCGGTGGGGTCAAACAACACCGGTAGCACCTCTACTACATATGTGGCTGATTATATTTTTTTCTGCTTCATACTTCTGTAATTTTATATTTTCTGACGTGATAAAGGAAACCAGCAGTTGTTTTATACACAAATGCTGGAGGTTTGACATCTTTTGCACTATGGTGCTATGTATTCGTGGTTTGCAGGGGATAAAATTACCCCCTGTAAAAGATTTGTCTTACAATGTGTGTGACAAACTGAAAAACTAAGCTCACTCTTAATGCTTCCATCAACATTAAGAGGGTAAGTAGTAAATAATCAGCATGTCTAGGAACCTCTATAAAAGGTGAGGTTTTGGCACTTTGCAGGTCTGGAGCATTCAGATGAGTGTTACCATAACACCACAATCTTCCCAGGAGTGGACGTCCCAGCAAATTTACCCCAAGGTCAGAGCATGCAATGTTCAGAGAAAGTGGGGAAAAAAACCCGGAGCTACATCTCAGACAGGCCTCGTTTAGCATGCTAAATGTTAAAAGTCCAGGACAGTGCAAGGACCTTATAACAGCTGTCAAGCCCAATGGTGGAGGAGTGATGACTTGAGCTCATCTTACAGCCACAGGACCTGGGCACCTTGCAGTCATTGAATCAACCATGAATTTCTCTGTACAGCGTGGTATTCTAATGTAAGGCCATCTGTCTGACAGCTAGAGCTTAGCCCATATTGTGGCATGCAGCTGGACAATGATCCCAAGCACAGCAGCAAATCTGAATGGCTAAAAATGAAGTCCCGACCTCAATGCTGTCGTGGAACCTTAAGAGTCGTGAGTGTGTGCAAACCTCCATGAAGTGACAAAACGATAAAGAAGAAAAGGGTAAAATTCCTCCACGATGTGAGAGACTGATACAGTCATACAGAAAGCGAAAGCAAGTTATTGCTGTTAGAGATGGTTTTACGGGCTAATGAAACATGGGGTTTACTTTCTCAAGCAAAACCTTCATGGTTTAAAAAAAAAAAAAAAGACTGATAAATTTAAATGTTCCCCACTGGTTTTGTTAAATCATGCTAAATGCTAAATCACACCCCAGAAAACATTTTTTTTTACAGGAGGTGAACCAAAAGAAAATAAACCTTTATAACAAGATTTAAAGCCAAAGTCCTCACACAGCTGTGGTGCTAACCTGTCAGTACAAAAACAACAAGTAAATACACTCTTTGAGCAAATCTACAGGATTTATCCATGAAACGCTGTAGAATACATGCTACAAGCTAGAAATGTGCAGTAGCACAAACTAGAAATAAACAGGCGCTGTTCTGTTTCTATACTGGCAGTGTGACCAATTTAAACTATAGGAAATGTTAACCTGCTGGAGTGTAGCAAGCACAAAAACACACCATACATCACATACTGATGTTAATCTGTTTATTAAAAAGAAACCCGGCATGAGGACATGACAAAGTACAGTTTCCCCTGTTAGTACTACTTGTACTAACCAATCACTACCCTCTGACACAGTGAAAAACAGAGCGGAAAAGTTATAACAAAGAGTTTTCTGCCTGAATGCTAAGTGCTACAGCTATTGACTGTAATAAAGCTCCGTTTATTTCCATCCTATCGTCACACGTGTAGGAGAAATCTCCAGCCTTCTATATGTAGCTGGGCAGATTTTGCAATTTTAAATAAAGGGAAGTGACAAAGTAACTAACAGAAATAAAAATAAAAATAAACAATGTATTTAAAGGGGAACTATTAAGCTCATTTCCAGCTCCATGCTACAGTGGCTTTGCATGACTCGCGATACAAAATAATCCTTATTTATACTGGGCCTTAGTCTGAAACAAGCTGATTAAGCTCCTCCTATGTTAAGATTGGGGAGAGCCCCACTGGTGAGACACAGACCCACTGGAGTGTGATGAATGAATGAGATCCTTAAATTACATACCGACCCTGTTTAATATGAGCATCCCCTGCTGTAACCGTGTATTTTCAAAAATCTTAACAGGTCCCCTTTAACAGACAGAAAGTTTCTTTTCCAGGCTGCTACAAAAATTAAATAACTGCATACCCAGGATGACAAAATACAAATATAATTAAATTCATAATCATAATCTCTCGTACAGAATTAGATTTCAAACAGAAACGGGAATGATCGGTCCTGAAAATTCATCATTTCGTGTGTAATGTAACCAAAACTGGCTGCACGTACACACAATAAGGCTTCATACATCACTTTAAATAGGTAACCCCATTTCCATTCCATTAAACACGCCTCCGTTTAACGTCATCTCACGATTAAGGGAATGTAGCCTGTTGAAAAAACAAAACTGAAAAACAAAACAGCTGTTTCATTTGTGCTTCAGCTCATTTAGCTGAAATATTCTGGGCAATAAAGATCCAGAGCACAGAGCAATTTCTTCATGTTTTGTTTGCCTTTTCATTCATAAAAACTCTTCATTTCTATCATGTTTGAACCACTTCTATTTCTGTGCTCACTTAATGTAAAAGATCATGGCCATTTTTAAAAAAAGCAGAGGAACATGAGAGGTACGGTCCCATTACATCGTTCACCATATAACTGAGAGCCACCAGCAAACTAGTACCTGTGTTATCACTACAGTATTAGTCCACTAATTCCACCTGACAGACTAATGAGACCGTACAGCTGAAACTATTGAGAATTACGCAAAAATATTGTTGATGTGGAACCGAGGAGAAAGAGGGGCACCTAAAAGGCACATGTAATAAAAGGAGTGGTGCCAGCTGTGCTTAGTAGTACTCTGCTGGACCCTGTGGAGGCGTGTTCATAGCGCTCTCCGGTTGTGCACGGCTGTTAGGCGCCATGTGAGCGTCGGGCTCGACGAAAATGTCGTCCCAGTTCAACATCCTGCTTTGGGTGGACGAGTGCATTTCTTCGCCGACTGAGGTTATGTGATGCACGCTGCCGTCCTCCGATATTACCGGGACCCCTGGCCCATCTGTAGTCCACGAGTACGACTTCATCTGCACTGTTTTACACGGAAGCAGGCGGTACAAGTTGTTGCCGCCGTCGTCCTTCTCCTTCCTCCCGCAAGGATCCTGATTGTGAACTTGCTTGCAGTGAGCGGAGAGTAACTGGTAGTTTATAAACATTTCATTGCACAACAAGCACTGGTACCTCCTCTCTCCTGTGTGGTGGATTTCATGTTTAGTTCTGTACTCGGCCAGGGCAAACACCTTGTTGCAATAACGACACGGGTACTTCTTTTCCCACGAATGCGTGTTGAAGTGACGGCGCAGACTTGGCAAACACACGTAGGGCCGCTTACAGACGATGCACACGTAGAAAGTCTTTCCATCCATGATAAGCTCGTAGTGGTCCTCCAGCTCCGTTTTGGTCTTCTTCTTGTTTGGTCCTGCCTTGGGTGACACGGGTGTTTTTTCGAAGGGTTTCAATGGTGTCGCCATAAAAGCTCTCTTCCCTTTATTGGCTTTGGAGCCTCCTTCGCCTGGATCTTCTTTCACCGGGACAATGTCATACGTATTTTCTCCAATATTGGCATACACCTTGCAGCCTGAGGAAATAGAGTCGATTTCCGTGGCTGTGCTGAGCGTCACTGTCTTTTTACCCGTTATAGCAGATTTTGGAACATTTGTTTGAAGTGTCGAACTTTCCGATAAATCAGAGAGTCTTATTTTGAAGTCCCCCTGCTGAGAGGAAGTAGACACTTGCTTCTTGTGGACTCCCATTATGTCGCTGTTTTCAGGGGGCTGAGAGGCACTCGATGGCTCTGGGGTCAAACTGCTTGTTCTGGCTGGTGTTGTGGGAGCACTTCCTGAGTAAACTCTGGCAGGGGAAGACGGGTTGTTGGAGCTGCTGTCCGGGCTCTGTAGAGGGCTGCTGTCTACTAAAATAGGTTTAGGACAGCTGATGCTGGGAGGATTTGAAGCAGATGGTTTCGAGGGAGGGGTAGCTTTGTCTTTGCATTCTGAAACTGCATGATTTGATTCTACATTTTGGCTTGACGGGACATTTTCTGAATCCATTTTCTCCAAATCAATGACTTCACCACAGCCGACCGCTTTCTTCTGACTATCTGTTTTCGAGACAAACAGAACGTCGCTGTCCGAGTCCTCCTCGTTATCTGCAGGCTTGTTTGCCTGATTGAACTCCTCCGCAGATATTGAGAAGGACTCTGTGATGATCGGCATCATCTCTGTAGATGAGTCACTTTTGCTTTCTGCCTCCTTAGACAAACCAGGAAGGCCCTTAACTTGTGATAAAGGTGAACCCAAGTTTGCAATGAACTTCACTCCCAGTATCTGCCCGGCATTGATGAGCTCTTCGAGCATGTCAGAGCGGACTCTGATAATCTTAGAGCTGTAAATATAGTTGAGAATCTGCTCAAAGATCTCAGGCCTGATGAAGTTTAGTTCAATCACTTGCCCAGCCACGGTAAACAGCTGGTGGAAATACGTACTTGAGGCAGACAGGATAGTTTTGTGAGCTCTGAACTTCCTGTCCTGTATAATGATGGTGATATCGCAAAATAATCCGTGGCTCCGCTGCTCGTTCATGTTCTTCAGCACAGCTGCTGAGTACTGTGTGTCGGTCGCAGATATCAGCTTCAGACTCGGCATGTCTACAGAGAAAAAGCAAATCATAATCAAACCTGTGAATGCACAACAACGTGAAGCAAGTAACATTTATTCATATCCAAAGCATTTTTCATAGAGTCAACAATCACTAAGTACTAAATAGAAGGAAATGCACAAAAAAGTTGAAAGAATTTATTTTATTTTTTTATTTAAAGAAATAGAACTACAATTAAAAAATAAAAGTTAAGTAGCATTAAAAAAATGAAACTAAGATAAACAAAGTACAGGTTCATTTTTAGATTTAAATTGAATATTCACATTTTGAGTAATTTTTAACTTAATAAGCAACTATATTTAATCGGTTTTTATTTTATTTTCCTGGTTTCTTACTGTTTTCTTCCTAAATTTTGGGATAAATAAAGTTGATCTTATCATATTATTATATCATGTCTTAATTATAACGTGCCACCATGCAGAGCAATGTGAGTTACACAAGTTATGTCAACAGGTAGTAAAAGAGCTGGCTCAAATTCAGTTTTGCCATTTCCTGCATTTCCAGTTCTAACAAGAACATCGAAACAACCCAGAACATTTACATGAGGAGCTTCAGCCTGAATCATGGCTCATGTTTTGGTATAGCTAGAGTCATGGTGGTCTAGGAGCTATAGGGTCCTTTTTTTGGATAGAAACAGTTCACTCATTGGTCAGTCTGTTAACTCAGCATCTGCAGGAGACTGTTTCAACTAATAATAATAAAAATAATAATAATAAATTGTTTATTGCTTGATAAAACTGAATAATGGAAAAAGGAGAGAAAGTGGTTCAATGGGACAGTGTATAATATAAAAGAGTATAGTTGAAAAACTAATTTTTAAGCTAACACTTTACACTAATACTGCAATGTCTTCCAAATATTACAAACTAAATGCATCTTGTTCTTTTTGCTGATTCACTATGACCCACTCTTACTGTATCCTTGCATCTTCCTGTACTACATTAATGAATCTTCTGTGGTCTTCCTCTTACCCTCCTGCCTGGCAGCTCCACATTCAGCAGTCTTTGTCCAGTATATCCACTAACCTTCCTATGCACAAATCACTCTGACATACTAATTTCTAATTATGGCAAAATCTTCCACTCTGCTACCTCCAGCTTGGCCTCCTATATTTTTGTTAGTGGATTTATTTATGCACATAAAAAATATCTTAATATAGTTCTTGGTATCCAGGGTGGGTTTTTTAGTTTAGCTATTACCGTTTGTGTCTTTTTCACTCACTGTATTATAGGAGATATACATTTTGGCAGTTTAGATCATGTATTATAATTTCAGTCACAGGCAAGTGGACATCTTCCTCTCCTTAGCAAAGACTAAACCTAAAGTGAACATCTGTATGTTTTTAGTTTAGTTTTTGTTAATTATAACCTCGGACAGCATGATTCCGTTTCTGTGCACACAATGTCAGACATGCTAATTACGTTAGCCTGGCAACAAAAACAAAACCGTCCCTTAGCTGGCGCTAGGTAAACGTTAATTTGCGGGACATTTTTAGCCTCTTGTGACACCAAGGCAGATTGAGGTACATATTAAAAAGACATTAAGGGGGTATTAATGGAACACTGAGAGCGCAATTATTATTTCTACTGAAGCTTTTAAGACATCTATTGCTAACAAAGGTAGCACCGTTTCCTCCTTAATGAATCGCGGCCCGCTGTTTAGCATACTATTAGCATGTCTCTAGTAGAATAGAGGCCAAATCGAAATCCTCTCTAACAGCAGCGTTAAATTGATGAGGTTTACCTGCAAAGCTTGATGATTTTGTCAGGAGTGAGCAGGGTGGCAGCCAGCGGATATGTTAATGAACGACAAACAATGGCTAACAACAACAGAGAGCCTCACTTTTCATTCTCAGCCACCAGGAGTCGCAGTCGTAAACGATTATAAGCATTCAAATGCAAACTATGTGGCTTTAAAGTACATTTAAAAACATCGTCCTAGTTTCATATAAATACAAATAAAGCTCAGATCTGAGGTTATTTCAGCTGGAAACTGTTTACTTTTTGCACGCCGGTTAGCAGCGCGATAACTGCCGGTTCATAAGTCTCGCCTTCAAAATAAAACAACGGTCACAGGTGAATAAATAGTCAATTGAATAAGTACCTGCAGAAGAGCGTTTGAATTCATCCTCTCTTTTTAGGCTGGAAGCCGGCGGTGAAAGGCCGTTGAACTCTCTCTGAAGTTGATCGTACATCATCTTCCTCTTCTGGCCCTGGTATGGGTTATACTTTTCCGCGTGTTTTGCGTCGTAGTGCCTCTTCATATTGAACTCCTTGAATAAAACCTTCTGCTTGCAGATCATACATGTAGCAGTGGTGTCCAGTTCCGTGAAAAAGTACTCCTTTGCGCATTTCTCCTCCACGGGCTTGCTCACGGGTTCCGTTTTTCTTTTAACTTGAACTATAGAAAACGACATCTTGACGTGCCGAGCTGCTCTGTTTCTTTGCTGCTAAAAAGACTCAAATTTAGTCAACACGCAGTCCAGTTTCCAGAGATGTTGAGCAGTAGGAGACACGACCGTGTGTTGGTCGGTTAAACCCCGGTAGTTCCGGTGGCGCGTGAGCGCGTTGCGAAAAACCGGAAGTTGGGTTTTTCACAGCCACAAAACTCGGACTACCCCGCGTCCCACCCCCCGCCCGACCTTGTTTATTAAATGCAAAATAAAATAAATCAATAATTTTTTTTGACCTGATATAAAATTAATGATTTTTTGTTTATTCATCCCATGTTTACTTGAGAAAAATAGGCCAACTAAAACTGAATTATTACTGAATTTTAAAAAAAAATGTACAAAGAAAAAATTTCAAACATTTTGGAAATTTCTATTTTTATTCTTTGGTTAAATGTTTAAATTGTAATACTCTAAAATGATTAAATCTGCCCCTGACAAATCTCCCCTCATATTAGTGATTAATTAATCTAAAGCTAAAACAGAAAGTAATAAAAAGTAAACGCCAGCTTAACATTTGTAAAAAATAAAAATGATATCAAACCACCCTAAGAAATTATATTTTTTTTATAGTTGTTACTGTTGCTATGAATTTAAAATAAAAAAAATTAAGAACAGTCTATTTTTTTCTTTACATAGTGATTATATTATACACTTCAGTATAATTCATACCGTATTTCGTTTTTCACAATACATATTTACCAATAGTACACAGTATACACAAATTAAATTAGTTATGCTTTCCTTCTCAGTTTTGTCATCTGGAAATACTGACATGCACATAAACTGTCTACAAGTATACATGCAGGCATTGTTAGCAAATATTTCCCTATAAAACTATTCAAAGAAAACTTAAAGAAAGTATAAGCCAAAGAAACATAGATAAATATCCTAAATTAATCTGGCTGGTTTTACTAGGACTTATTCCATACATATTGCTAGTAATTATGCAAGTTTTGAGGATTTTTTCTTTTTTACATTATTTTAATGCAAGAAAATTGTGTTATATCAATATGTTGGGAACGTTTTCTCTATGACATGTGACGTCGGATTCTTTTTTGGGACGGACCAACCAGTACTTCCTGTTATTAAACGCTCTCTGCGTAGGGAGAAGAAGATAAACTGTGTGCGACAGCTTTTAAATCTCCCCTTAGATACTGATTACTTGGATACTAATTACTTAATTAATTACTTTTTCCCCGTCCTGTAGTGAGTCTCTCACGGTCAGAGGGCATGCCTCTGTCGGATCGATCGAGCTCTGACGGCGGTGGGGAGCCACGCAGTCCTCGGGCCCGTAGACCTCGGACCCGCTCCCGCAGTCGCCATCGCAGCGGCAGTCGCCATCGCAGCGACAGCCGCGACCGGAGCTTGTCTCCGGACAGCTTCGGACCCAAACTCCCTAAGCCACGCAACCGTGAGAGGGAGCGAGAGGAACGGGAGCGTCGATTCAAAGAGGCCAGAAACATTAAACGGATCCGCATAGGAAGTCCTCGTCGTAGCCGGTCCAGGTCCAGATCCAGATCAAGGTCCCGATCCAGAGAGCGCCATAACAACAACAACAGCAGCCACAACCACAGCAACCACTGGTCCGAGCCTCTGGGAAAACACGGCGGCCTCAAAGATGATTATTACTACGAGCAGCAGAGGGACGACGCTCAGCGGCAGAGACAAGAGGCTTTTATCGCCAGGTATGAAAAGTCCAACATCACTGTGAAAAGCTATCAAAACCTGAACCCTGCAATTTCCATAATACAAATCAGTCCTCAGGTACACGAGCCTATTGGTGCATTTTATGACGTGTCACCACTTCAGATGAACAGTCCGCTGAAGGTGGAGGGCTCTTCAATGTATCTGTTACCAAAAACCAAACAGATGGAAGCTGTCCTCTTTTGATTTGCTGCTAATCTGAGTGTAGTTTGACATTTCAGTTAAAAACACCTTTTTGCAAACTTATGTTTTAGGCGTCTGCAGGAGAGGGAGAGGATCGGCGAGCTGGGTTGTCCTGAAGTTTGGGGATATTCACCCAGAGTGAAAGAGCCAGAGTAAGTGAGGAACATACTGCTAATTTTGTGTTGGGTTTGTGGAGACACATGTCTTTAAAACTGCATTTATTTGTAAAATATATTTTTTTAAATTAAAACTGTCTTAAATTCCGTGTGTCTTGGTCTTAGATGTTTTTAGTCTCATCACCGTAAGAGTTTCTATTTCGCATTTCATTTTAACCAATTTTTCCACCTTTTAAATCTTACTTTTCCTGTTAAATTTTATTTAAGCAGTTATTTAAAAGGTCTTGATGTGTCATACCTGTTGGCACCCTGGCAGAGACATCAGGCGTTGTTCTGTCTTATTTTCGGGTATCAAAAATTCTTTTCTGTATTTTTTTCACCTCCATCAGCTCCGATGAGTTCACACCAGTTGAAGAAGACGAGAAAAACAGCAGTTCAGAATCAAGCACAGAAGGTACACAGAGTGCGGACACACATAAATTACAGCAATGCAACGTTTTCTGTGAATTTATAACAAACCCATTCTGTCTGTTATTATCAGAAGAGAAGAAGAAAAAAAAGAAAAAAAAGAAGAAGTCCAAGAAGAGAAAGAACAAAAAGCACTCGGAGGACAGTGAGCTTGAATCAGATTCGGATGGTAAGATGAACGAAAAGCACCTTTTTTTTTTGTTTTTTCTCTAATCAGATTCATCAGTTTAACTGTCTTGTTTTTGTGTTTCAGAAGAAGAAATAAAGAAGAAGAAAAAGAAAAAGAAGAGCAAAAAGTAAGTTCTGAAGTTGTGCATCAGCTCTGTTGACGTGGTAACAGCCCATTTGACTAACCAAGCATCCTGTTTCCCGTCAGGTCTAAGAAGTCCAAGAAGAAGAAGGCGAAGAAAAGCCGGAAGGAGTCCAGCAGCGACTCCAGCAGCGAGGCCTCCGAGGACGAAGAGGAGGAAGATCCCAATGGGGTGTTGTGGGTGGAGAAAACCTCCATGGATGAGCATGTGGTCGGCCCCGAAGCTCCTCTCACTCACATGTCTCAGAACGATCGACCTTTGGAGTGAGTCTCTGTTCGGGGTTAATTCCTGCACTAACAAACTTAAAGGGTAAAGCATCTAACCCTAATGTAGTTTGTGTTGAATTCCCAAAAACAACTGCAGTTTACAGTGGAGTGTACCTGTACAGCACAGCACAGAAAACTGATTAAATGTCTGAAAACAGAAAAAATAACAGAGGTTACGTATTTTCAAACTAGCTTGCTAAACCGTGAGCTTGAAGACTGGGATTTTAAAAAAAAAAAAAAAAAAAAAAAAAAAAAAGTGATAGTAGAGTTGATAATTGATTGGGTCTTTCAGTTTTATTTAGGCTTTAAAAAATAGAAATCTCCGTGATTCAGTTTATCAGATGTGACACAATAAGACAGACTCTGTTAAACATTTCCACCACACAACTTGTCAAAATCGTTTGGCAGAATTTTTGATAAAAGCTTCTTTTTCTTTTTTTTCCTCCTTCCTCCAGTTTCGGTCACGCCCTGTTGCCAGGTGAAGGTGCTGCCATGGCAGAGTACGTGAAAGCTGGCAAACGTATCCCAAGAAGAGGAGAGATCGGTCTCACCAGCGATGAGATCGCAAACTTCGAGAAGTCTGGTTACGTCATGAGTGGCAGCAGGTACGTAATGTTTAGAAAATGGACATTTTTCATGAAAAATTCAGTCAGCTGACTGCCTGAATATACTGAACGATCAGGTTTTTCTGTCAACAGATATTCCACGATCTGCATTATGTCTTATCTTTTACAGAAACATACTTGTTTTTCCCTGAGGGGAAAAAGAGCTGATTGCTTTAAATTTTGTTTAATTTCTTTACTAATCTCTGCACATTGTAACATTTGCTTTAGCTTGTGCTCTAGGCTGGGTTGAGTTGAGCAGATCCAGGAGCGCGTTCAGCTTTGCTTCCTGTAATACTGACAAATTTTTGCCCTGCAGACATCGTCGTATGGAGGCTGTGCGTCTGAGAAAGGAAAACCAGATCTACAGCGCAGACGAAAAGAGAGCCCTGGCATCGTTCAACCAGGAGGAGAGGAGAAAGAGAGAGAGCAAGATCCTGTCGAGCTTCAGGGAGATGGTGTACAGGAAAACCAAAGGCAAGGAGGAGAAGTGAACGACCAGTTTGTCTCCTGTTATTGGAACCTTTACTCTTTGGTGACATGAGGTGTAAAGCTTTTTTTTCCTCTCAGTTTGAACTGAGTGTACAGTGCAGAAGTGTTTTAACTGTAAAAAATGTGTCTGAGAAGTTTTCAGTTGTATTCTCCTTCCCTTTTCTATCCATCTCTTGTAAATGTTTTCAAATGCTCCCAACCAGAATGTTAAATAAATTTTCACTATCATTTTAATATTTCTTTCTGTTTTTGCCGGGAGTTCTACTATAAGTGATAAATGCATCAAGAGTAGAAAACAATTTAGAAAAAAAAAAGAGCAGTTTGTAGTATTATTGTTTTTTAAAGTGCAGGAGGTCCTCAGACTGAGTGAACCACTTAAATAAGGCCTTTTTCTTTTAAAACTAAGTAACTGATCTTTTTTTTTTGTGAAGAGTTAATTGTTGCATATTTAAGAAAGCTTACCTTCAAACTCTGAATATTTAAAATCAATATTTGCCAGTATTTTTGAGCAAATATCTGAGCAAATAGCTTCTTAAGAACAGAAAGGAACCACATGAAAAATTCAGTACTTAAAAAGAAGTTTGAGCTGTGTTGTAAAGTACAGCCAAATCAATTTTACAGCCAAGACCACAGTCTAAAGCAAAAGTCTACTTCTTTGTTCCGAGCACTTTCTTTTTCATTTCAAAATAATAGAATAATCCTTTAATCCTTTAATTGTCCCACAAGGGGAAATTTGGTTGTAACAGCAGCCAAAAAGACAAATATACAAACAAACAGTACACAGGACACTGAACAGAAACATACACAATTTTTCTTACATATTTACATTAAGGATAATGGTTACTATAAACAGAGAGTACTGTACAGTTATTAAATCAAATAAAAATAATTACAGGTAAGAGGCAAACCAGGTTGTAGTGCGAATTGGTTAATTAACTAACTTATTGCAGTTACAGCATTGATGTAAACATCTATGTTATATATATCAGATATACACTGCCTGGCCAAAAAAGATCACTTAAACGTTTAAACCATAGGTGTCAAACTCTGGCCCGTGGGCCAAATTTGGCCTGCAGCCTAATTACATTTGGCCCGCGAAGCCCATACCAAATTACTATTAGAGCTGGCCTACTGGTATTATACAGCTAATATATATATTGTTTAGTATTAAACTTTGCTTGTTCCATATTCAGTTTTTCAGCAAAACTTGTTTGAGTCCATAAGAAAAGATTCATTCTTATATCTAGAGGAAGATTTTTTTCTCAATAAATATTAACGTTAGCCTGCGACTTTGTTCCAGTTTTGAATTTTGTCCCACTGTGTATTTGAGTTTGACACCCCTGGTTTAAACATTTGATGAAATCAAATCAAAGAAAAACAACAGAACTCAGGACTTTGTTTAATAGCATTTCCACATGCACGATGCGAAGAGAACTCAAGGGATTGGGACTGAACAGCTGTGTAGCCATAAGAAAGCCACTAGTCAGGCAAACTGGAAAAAAGGGTTTCAATATGCTAGGGAGCATAAAGATTGGACTCTGGAGCAAAGGAAGAAGGTCACATGGTCTGATGAGTCCAGATTTATCCTGTTCCAGAGTGATGGGTGTGTCAAGAGAGGCAGATGAAGTGATGCACCCGTCATGCCTAGTGCCTACAGTACAAGCCTGTGGGGGCAGTGTTATGGTCTGGGGTTGCTTCATTTGGTCAGGTCTAGGTTCAGCAGCAGTATGTTCTCCAAGAATGAGGTCAGCTGACTACCTGACTATACTGAATGACCAGGTTATTCCAGATTATTGAATCAATGGTTTTTTTCTTCCCTGATGGCACGGGGATATTCCAAGATGACAATGCCGGGATTCATCTGGCTTGAATTGTAAAATGGGAGCATGAGACATCATTGTCACACATGGACTGGCCACTCCAGACCTTAACCTCCTTGAGAATCTTTGGGATGTGCTGGAGAAGGGTTAGCGCAGCAGTCACAATCTACCATCATCAATGCAAAACTGGATGGAAATAAATCTTGTGACATTGCAGAAGCTTATCAAAACAATGCCACAGCAAATGTTTCAGCTTCTTTAACGTCATTATAGTACATCAGTGGTCAATGTACATTTACTTCATCTGTTTTTTAAAACCTTTATTTATTTACGAGTTGAAAGTCTTGTGACTTCTAAGATGTTTTTCACTGGTGCAATTTCTAAAAATTGCTAATACAGAATTATTGGTTTTTTTTCACAGTGTTTCATTATTGCTTGTTTATATGAAGGACAGTAATAGAAGTTTTTAAAAAAAATAAATTTGTAAAAAACTGAAAGAAATTAATGAACTATATTGAAAAAAATGTATGGATTAAGATCACGTCTTTTTTTTTTGTTTAACAGTTATTTGTTGAAGCCACTCAGAACAATAACGTTAGTTACAGTTAATGTGATGCTGCAGGAAGACGTATTACAGCTAAATGATAACAGCAGGTACTGTTATACATCTCAAGTCCAGTAAACCTGTCAACAATTAAACAGATATTTAAAAAAATTAAATAATAGTAACTGCACTCCTTCTGTTACTGGTAGAAATCAATATAAGAAGCCTCACAAGATTCCCAGTGTGTGGAAGAGTTTAATCACCCATCTTAAAAGACTGAAAAACACAAACAACTGAATGTTAAATATAATCTTTTAATGTACAACAAAGAACTTTCTTCTCCCGGGTCTCTTCGGGTTCCTCGTCAGTGGATGTTCTCAAGTCCCTGGTGAGAAAAAGAGAAACAAATAAGGATTAAAAGTAGTTCTACATGAGCAGCCATTGTGTTCATTTAAGCTAATAACTCATTTTGTGGACTTTTTAAGTCTCCTTTTATGCTCTACACATGACTAACACCCCCATCGCTGCCTGTAAATCCTCAGTATTTTACAAAGTTGATGGATTTTGGTGATATCTGATGACCCAGAACAAAGAAGACCACCGTGTGGTACTATATGAGGCTATAGTATGGCATCTGGTTATTTAGCAGAGAGCATATGGGATGATCAGTTTGCATACTTATATAGTTTAGGTTAAAGTATCATTATAGGAGACAATTGGATAAAAATTATTTCTGTGATGAAGTTATAGCCTTTTGAAAATGCACCTATGCACCCCAGATCCTGCAAATGTGCTACCAGGAGTGCCTCCATGAAATGACTAACTGAAACAAACCTAGGGTTTTGAAAGTGCACCGTATTTGCACATAATGCTTTTTATGAAACTGTGCACACTACTGTCGGGTAGTTTAAGCGATTCTTATATGTATATGTAGTTGTAGTCTCAGGGGAAGGCTGTAAGTTGGACACTTTGCTATTCATTAGCATTACTTTTAGTTATTATGGGCAGAGGGAAGCTAACCTTGGAGTCAAAGTAGCGTCCGGTTCCTGACACTCGCTTGTCTCTGTCCATGAGATACCACTGCCACGGAACCCGAGCGATCCTTTTCTCCTGCGGGGGAAAAACACACTCTTTATAATCCAGCAGTCAGGTACACAACACGAGAACCTGCTGGCAGCGCCTGCGTCTTCACCTTTCCTCCGTTAGTGAACTTGTGGATCTGCGCGGTGGCGACACCGGGGATGATCAGACACACGGCCATGATGCCGAGTCCGGGCAGAATTTCATACCACATGATTACAGCGTCTAACTGTCAGGGGACAAACAACTTTGAGGACAACAAAGTTGCCCCAAAACCTACCTAACGCTGTTTATTTATCCCAGAAAGTAGCAAAATGTCGACTGTCAGCACGACCTACGTTCCTCTTCCAGGACAAGAGAATAACTTCCTGTTGAAGAATTTCAAGATAAAACTCTTCAATTCAACAATTCATGTTGATCGTAAATTTAAATCAATGATTACTTGATTAAATTATCCTTTTACTGTCAAAAGACGAAACCGATCGGACATGGATATGTGGGGAGTAAAAATAGTGGTAAAAATTCTATAATAATTCAAATTATATGTTAATTGTTTTTATGGACACTTGTCATTGGAAAAAAACGTACAAACGTTTGTTTTGCTATCAACGTTTCGCTATTTCTTTATTATCTCAAAAATTTGAGTTTAGAGTTAGTCCCCCCCTAAAAAATATCGACTTAAAACCACGAAATTTTGAATTATGCAATCTTAAAAAATCCTGATTTATTTAATTTCCTTTCGTTCGTTCGTTTTGTTTTGTTTTTTGTATAGAAATCCCCAAACACGACGTTGTTAAAACAAACAAACAAAAAAAAAACACGAACTCAACCAAATGAGCTTTTAAATTGAAGTGTATCTGAAAGGCGGAAGCTCTTTTTGGCTCATGCTAGCATTATTTCTTTCTAACAGCATTAAGTAACCTTTCCGAATAATTTCTTTCACGGACAAACTAATTAAGAATGTAAATAAAACAACACAAAATATATTTTAGTTATTAAATTAATTGCCTAGGCACAATTGAGTTCATGTACAGCGCCCCACTCCGGCGCTGATACTGAAGCGCAGCGCTAACCGTCAGTGAGGAAGTTCTAGTTACTTCGTTCACTAGCAGAGGCTAACTCGCTGAAAGGTAAACAAGTCAGCTGGATGAGATGAGACCCAAGTCCCGGATTAAGTAAAGTTTGCTGCAATGAAGGAAGACAAAGAAAACAATCGACCGAAGGAGAAAAGGGTGGAGATAAAGTGTGAAGATGGAGAAAGGACGGAGAAGTCCAAGGAAAAGAAGGAGGCCATGACAAAGGTAAAACTTGCTAGCTGCGTTAGCTCATGTTGCTATAAACCGCCAGGTTTTTAAAATTGCAATATTTTTATGTTGTAGTGTTTTATCATCTTTCACGTGTATAATGATACAGTGCGCGTGAACTTAAGAAATTTGTTTATCAGCCCCAACTTTGTTCTCCGGATAATAACTTCACCTATGATTTTTAAAAAAAAAAAAAATAGATTGTGATCAGACGACTACCACCAAGTCTCACCAAAGAGGAGCTAGAGGAGCAACTGCAACCGCTCCCAGAGGTGGACTATTTGGAGTTCTTCTCTAACGACACGAGGTGAGTTTATCTGTAAAGATTCCCTCACTGTTAACAAAAGATAAATATACTCGTATATGTGTGACACATGTGTTTTCCTCTTTCAGCCTTTACCCTCACCTCTTTGCAAGGGCTTATATCAACTTCAAAAACCAAGAGGATATAGTCCTCTTCAGAGATCGCTTTGATGGATATGTATTTATTGACAGCAGAGGTATATATAGGGAAGAAGTTACTAAACTGATTTAAAGATTTCCGTAGGAAGGACCCGAAGTTTCATCTTTTTCCACATGATGTTTACGAACAGGTCAGGAGTATCCTGCCATTGTGGAGTTTTCACCTTTTCAAAAAACTGCCAAGAAAAGAAGTAAAAAGAAGGATGCAAAGTGTGGAACAATTGTCGAAGGTAAATATATTCACCCTTTAATAAATACAATTCATCTACTGTAAAACAGCATGTCAGAAAATAAGGAAAAGCATTATAGGTCCACTTTAAGTGCAATTTAGGAACACGTATAAAGATACAGGAAAAAGTAGTCTTGCTATAATCATTAATGTGTTTATTTGTGTTTCATTTGACTTTAAGATCCAGATTACAAAAAGTTTCTTGAATATTACAACGGGGATGACGAGAAGCTAACGTCTACACCTGAGATCCTGTTGGAGGAGATTGAGGCTAAATCAAAGGAACTCGTTGGTATGTTTCGCAGTCAAATACTGATAGTTTTCAAACAAACGCACTGCAGAATGAATAATTTTTATCATTTCCTTTGTTCAAGCTAAAAAAACAACTCCTCTGCTGGACTTCCTGAAGAACAAACAGGTAAATAAGTTCAGGTCGAGATGTGTATACATTGCTGAAGGCTGGCCTCACACATTTTGTTTTAATGTTCTTCAGAGACTCAGGGAGGAGAAGAAAGAAGAGCGAAGAAGGAGGGAACTCGAGCGCAAACGTCTGCGCGATGAGGAGCGTCGTAAGTGGAGGGAGGAGGAGAGGAGGAAACGCAAAGAGGCAGAGAAGATGAAGAAGCTCGAGAAACTGCCGGAGAAGGACAAAGACCAAGCTAAAGACGAGCCAAAGATAAAGGTGTGTGTGCAATAGTTGAAAGAATAAGCTCGAAACTGTGTCCAACTTTCAGTTCTTAATGTGTGTTTACTTTTTCTGTTGTAGCTCCTGAAGAAGCCAGAGAGAGGAGATGAAGGCAACCCGGAGAAGCCAAAAGAGAAGTCCAAGAAACCAGAGAAGCCAAATAAAGAGGACAGATCTTTGGGAGGTTCTGATCATAAGAGACGTCAGAACATCGAGCACAAGGAGGATCGAGGAAGGAAGTTAGTTCTTCACTCTTCTTTTAATTGTCCAAATACATTAACAACCCTCAAGTGAACAAGCTATTTTAGGTTGACCCCATTATATTTAATACCGGAATGATGTTAATGCCAGAGGAGGTTTGAGCTCTGTGGGTATTGAGCCAATAAAACATTGTTGACACTCCACTAGCCTCAGCTCTCTCTGACTTCACCTGATCTGTCACTTTGTGGTTGAGTTGATGTGGTTATTTAATACTTCTACTCTCCAATAGCACTGCTTACAGTTGATTGTGGAAAATGTAGGAGTTCCACCGGAAGACTGTTGTTGCTTGTTTTGTTTTGTTTTAAATAAATGTTTGTAAAGGCAGACTACATGGATTGCTACTTGATTTTAATTAAGTGGTGGCTCAATACTTACTTTCCAAAACCAAAACCGAAGGCATGTGATGTAGTAACGAGCATCTAGGGTAAAACTAGACTGAGCCGGTTTCTCCAGTTTGTACATACAAAAATGTATTTATCTATTTTCCCTACCTGCTAACGTTCGTCGTGGATGGAATTTTTCCCAGGATCCACTCGGTGGGAATCACTGGACAGGATCACCATACTTACAAAGAAAGACAATTTAGAAGCATAGTCCATATGACCTGCATGTTTATAGGAGGCGGCACGATTGAATCATTCAAAGCCACGCAGGTGATGGTGTCAGTGGTGTGCAGTTGTGGTTAGTTAGCCTGATACATCTGGTTTATGTGCCATAAATCTTATTTAAATGATCATTTTGACTAGACTGGCATGTAAAATTGGAGCTGACTCGACCAATCTGTGGCCTTTCCTCTTTTTCTAATCTCAAACTGTCCTTAAAACATTCATCTGCGATGCTCTAATCTGAATGCAGCATATGAAAATGGTCCCTTATAGGTTCAGTCAAGCTTGTGCTTTTCCCACAGAGGGGATGAAGATGGGCGGAAGGAGTTCAGGGAGCGTGACGCGGATCGAGACAGAGACCGTGACCGAGAGCGCGAGAAGGAGCGTCGGCAGAAAGAGAGGGAACGCTTCAAGCGACAGGATGAGGAACGTCGGAGAAGAAGGGAACATCAGGATGGAGATAACTCCTTCAAGAAGCGGGAGGAGGAGGTTAAAAAAGATAAAGCCTTGGAGAAGAAGAAGGGTGAAAACATGCCAGACTCCCCACACACTGAGAAGCCAGAGAAGCCTGCTAAAGACAACAAGAAGGAGGAGGGTGGGAAAAGAGAGCGGCTACGGAATAAGGTAACTGCCCGTAGGTCTTAAATCATCACACGATTTCATCCAGTTGTGTTTCTGAGCCTGTTCTTTGTCTGGATCAGGACCGGCCTGCTATTCAGCTGTACCAACCAGGTGCAAGAAGCCGCAACCGTACTGCAGGTGGAGGAGGAGCTGAATCCAACTCCGCTGACAGAAAGCCAGATACCGAGGCTAGGAAAGTGGCTGAGAAAGAAGACGACTGAGCAGATTTCTACCTGCAGCAATTTTACGTTTGACGAAGAGAGAGGAGACAGGCCTGTGGGGCTCAGAGCAGCAGAGTGGCCTCTGGAGGCCACGTGCAGCACAGCATCAGGGTCTCCCAGTCTCAGAGGCAGAGGTGTGATTGTGGAGCCTGTTAGTGCCTAAATGTGACCCTGTTTAGTTTTGTTTGATCAAAGAGGTAAACTTTGGAAAGAGTTTGGCTGTAGGGCACACTAGTGAAGCCAAAGCTTTCTTGGACCACATAAACTCAAAGTGACCTTACTTCAGTAGAGTTTCTCTGATGGAAAATGTGTGGTAGGCGCTGAAAACTTTAGCTTTCAACTTGTCTTTCATCTAAAACTCGCTCAAACTTTCCAGTCAGTCAGTATTTCTACATTGCAGAGTTCTACAGCATAGTTTCTACACTCTTTAATGATTTTCCTTTTGTAGCATTGGCACTTTCAGTTTGAAGTGTACACATAAAAATGACACCTTTGGCTCAATCCCAGCGTCCATGCTCACAAACCTTTGAGTTGTGCTTGTGTTAAATGTGTGAGGGCTCACTGCTACACGTTTTAACTCCTCCATGCACACCATCCTTAAGCCCAGTTTCTCCAGACTTTACCTTAGGGAACTAGTCACAGTTCACAGGAAAAGCCAGCAAGTGAGAGGAGCAGCCACCCAAGAAGTCAACGCAATGCACTATATGCCTTATTACACTTTTTAAAAACGTATTATATTTCGACTAAATCGAGGAAATCCATTATCCGAGAGCCAGTTCGCTCGTGTCTCCTCTGTTAGGTGGGAGCCTGGAACACAACAGATCAGACAGACCCTAGGCCACAATAATAGAAAACCTATTCTGGCTTTAAGGTTCCTGTTTATACCATTTCGATCCACGTTATACTCGCACACTCACATTACTGCTTTGAGGGTTTCATGTTTAGGGCTTAGGGTTCGGCTTTACTCTGCTTGGATAGCCGTACAATTCATATATAACATGAACTGGCAGATATAATCTGCGCTTCTGTTATCTGGGATCAACTGTTTTCATTTCATTCAGTCAGTGACGAAGGAGAAACAGCCATTTTGACTAGACTGGCATGTAAAATTGGAGCTGACTCGACCAATCTGTGGCCTTTCCTCTTTTTCTAATCTCAAACTGTCCTTAAAACATTCATCTGCGATGCTCTAATCTGAATGCAGCATGGAAACATATCACTGCTGGTGATGCTAACATACTGTAGCCTCTTTTGACTACTAATAAAAGAGATCGTCACTAAAGTCTGAGTATTTTTTTATTAAGGTATGAAGTGATCCAGTATCTGGATTGTTGATCAGTCATAAGTGGGGGAAAAAGCTAACAACCTAGCAAATACTTTGATGTTGAGCTGTATCTGTCCATTTAGCTTGTGTGCAGTAGAAAGAGACGCCACACTTAGTCCTTTGAACTAAAGAAATAAACAATTGTCCATCAAGAGAAGTGTAAGAATGTTAATAAGGAACTCACGACCTTGTGCTTGGATATTACAGAATCAGGATAACTCAGTACAAAGTAAAATATTCACATTATAAGCTCGTGGTAATGACACCGTTTACATGCAGATCTATCCCAGATTATTGTCTGCAGACAAAACAAAAGTAAGAATAAACAAATGCCTTTTTTGGGGGGGTTATTATTTCGTTTATCCTGCAGGTTGGACCTGGAACATGACGACGTTTGCCGTGAAACATTTAAATGAAATAATTTGCATGAAAAAAAAATGAGGTGTGCTTTGACTTTGCTGTGGACATCAGCAGCAGGAAGTAGGGATAAAAGCGAAGCAGCAGCACTTGGAGGTAATGCTACAGCAGCAGTTTTTCTTTGGGTGTTTCAAACTGTGGGTTGGTGACGTGACATGACTGAAAGGCTCAGGTGAGAATGTGCTTCGGCTTTTTTCCTTCTACCGTTCATGTTCACTTCAGCCAGAGAGGTGCTACTATGCACGGTGTACGAACCAGAAGGAAGTTGGCTCGGTGTTCGGAAGCTATTGTTACACTTACAGCAGCATAATGTGTTGTTTCCAGCTGGATTCATATTATTTCAGCTCACCTGTCTAGTATCGGAGCTTCATATGAGGTGTGTGAAAAGGGGAGGAAAAAGGAGGAAGTAGTGCGCCTATAAATGAGCCTGCAGGAGCCCAGGGACTCTGAAATAAAACCAGACTAGTGCAATTCAAATGGATAGATAACAACGATCCATTCTGTAGTGTTACACTGCATTTATCTCGTTTTCTTTGTTTATCTTATTTTTCTTCATGATTATTACCAGATGGACACAGGTGAAGGCAAAATTACAACCTTTAAATGGGATAAGGAGGATTTGAAAAGTCAAAAAAGAACAACAAAGGGCAGGGGCTGTAAAGACCAGTGACTGCTACTTAAAAAGAAAACACAAACAGAACCATGGTGCTCCCAACCTGTGGAAAAAATATCACGGCATCAGCGGCAAATGTTAGAGACGTGACTGTCAAGACTGCTTTGGTGCTCTTTCAAACAGGTGGTGTTGTCATTGTGCCATTGAACAAACGCTCATTCAATGGGGCAGCTCAGTTGGAACTGAGAATTTTTCACCAGTAAATGAGGCGAAGCGGCAGTCAGATGCAGAGACAACAGGGAGGGAAGAGAAAACTTAAGAGGATTTATATCACAGTGAAGGAGAAGAGAAGTCAGAAGTTTGCTTGGCTCATTGTGGTCATGAATGTCAAGGTAATTTGGGGCTTTTTGTTATTTCTTGAGCTGTTTCTTTTTCCAAGGTGGAATGATTGTACAGCTTAAGATTTTAATAACTTAAAAAAACAAAACAGGAAATGGGATTTTCTCTAATCCACACACAGTAACAACTATACATAGGATGGTATACACAGGATCAATTATGTAGATACACTCAAAGCTTTTAATGATACTAGTATTAACTGGTAGTTTCTGTTTGCCAGCATAAAACGGATTTATTTGACATCTTGATGCATGTTCAATCGTCCAGGTAAGTAAATCTCCAAAAGTTGATTCTGTTCATCTGGACTTTTGGAGATTTATTTGACAGCACTCACTGGGTGGACCAATACTCAGGACAATTAAAAAGTTCAAAGAACTCAGTGAATATCTAAAAAGGAGAAATGTAGGTTTGCACAAGTTGGGAATATGTCTTGGAATAATTTCTTAACAACTACAGTCAAGTTTTACATCTGCATCCTGCTCCAAAAATCGACACGTTCAAGTTTGACCTAAAATTTGGAGCTGAGAAATACGTTCAGAGGAGTAAAGGTGATGTTTTCAAACCTGCTTAACAGCAGCTGTACCAAATGTGAAGCGTGGTGGTGGTAGCATCATGCTCTGGGGCTGTTTTGCTTCCAGTGATACTGGTACATTGTACAAAGTGGATGGAATAATGGAGGAGAGGACTACCTATTTTTCAACTTCGCCTCAAATCAACAGCTACATGGTTGAAACTTGAATACAGCAGGATGCTCCAAGAGCACAGTGATTCTAAACACACATCAATATTCATTTTGGAATGGAAAAATCAGGATAACATTAAGCTTCTGGGCCTCAGCTCTATTGAAAATTTGTGGACTATGCTTAAAAGCCAGGAAACCAAACAATTTAAGTGAACTCTATCAGATCTCCTAAGAAGAGTAATCAAATGTCCAGCCAGAATGATGCCAGAAGCATTTGCTCGAGATGCAACTTGCTAAGGGACATTTAACTTAATATTAGTGGGGGATATACATACTTCAGGATTAGTGAAAATCCAAAATAAATTCAAACCCGTGCACCCAGTTCTTCTTTTTTAAGATCATTAAAGATGCTGTACAATGTTTTTACCTTGGAAAAAGATCAAGAAATCATTAAAAGCTCAAATTACCATAGCAAAATAAATCAAAATATAAATAAAACTTCTTTTCTCCACTTGTAGTTATGCTCCTACTTCTGCTTTTTTCTGTTTCTTCTCTAAAATTCAACTTGGGATTTGGTGAGTGACAAGCGTCTGTATTATGTTGTCTGTGGTTTACTGAGTATAGACGCCTGAGGCCAGCACTATGGCTTCACTGAGGCTAACAACAGCAATCAGGCTAAGCAATGACACAAAGGCAGTCATCAACTCCCAATCTCACAATGACGCTTTCACATGAAAGAGGTGGTGATGGTGGAATATGACCAAACACAAACAGGGACGTGTCTGTTGGCAGCATTGTGGTTCATATTACAAAAGAAAATACAACTTTTATCTTTGAAAATTCTTAAGAGGTTAAACACAGTGCAGGTTGGTATGGAACGCCAGGACTGCCATAATGAATTAACTAAATACACCATTAAATAATTAATTAAATGTGTCATTAATTAATTAAATATGTCAATAATTAATTAATTACATGTGTCATAAATATTTATGTAATTAATTATTTCCGATTTTAATTAATTATTGCCACATTTAATTAATTATTTAATGGTGTATTTAATTAATTCATTATGGCAGTCCTGGCATTCCATAGGTTGAAAGCATGTAGTATGTCTATCCAAGCGGAAGCCAGGAAGAAAAACTGGAAAAAAAAATGCAATTAAAACAACAGTGAATCTGGCAAATGAGAGTAAGTGAAGAATGGATCAACCATCCAGTGCACAACAGAGGTGTGTAAGAGGGTGGAGCCAGGGTGGAATGGGTGGAGACAGGTGTCAGGGTTCATTTCTGATAGCAGGATCACAGCAAGAATGAAAGGGAAGGTTTACAAGGTGGAAGTGAAACCTGCAAAGCAGGAGGTGACAGAGTTTAAGATTTTCACTGGGAGTGACGAGGATGGACAAGATTAGAAATGAGTACATCAGAGGGACAGCTCAGGTCAGGCTATTTGGAGATAAAGTTAGCGAGGCAAGTCTGAGATTGTTTGGACATGTGCAGAGGAGGGATAGTGGATATACTGGGCATGGCATCTTGAATGTGGAGGTGCCAGGCAGAAGGAAACATGGAAGACCACAGACAAGATTTGTGGATGTAGTGAGTGAATGATATTTCTGAAGAGCTGGCCAGGTGGCAGAGATTCAACCACAGAATAGGGTGTGTACTGTCCGTAGTGACACTGTCTGCTTGCCTTTTCTCTCCATGATGATGGCACAGATTGAGTCCAGATGTGGGAGCTTCATCTCAACAATGTGCTTTGCCATTTTCACCACTTGGTGAAGATCTTTCAGGAGTGCAGATGGCATACCATGCTGGTTCACCATTTATCAGGATGGATTCCAGTGTACTCCTGTTAGAAGTTCAGTTTCTGAGGAGGCTTGGCCTGCTGAGGAGTATGCTAGGAATAAGATGAGACGGAGGCAGATGAGCTACTATGGCAACCCCTACAGTAACCATGTGAAAGAAGAAGAAGAAGAAGGTCAAGTAATGACTAAAACCTAGACTTTAGGATTTTAAAGCAGGTACTCTGCTTTATAATCATATATTGAGATTTTATAGGAAATAAGAGTTAAAACTGGAAAGTATATCAGAAATAAATTAACTCCTGTAATTTTGTGTTTCTTGATCAATTCAGCTATGGTGCTCAAAGACTTTAGATGCTCTGAAAAACCTAGAAATCTTTCAGTTATTGTGACCAAATTGGTGTGAAGTGACTACCGGGTAAAACTAAAAAAAAAACTGAAGTCAGTTATGCTGTTTTTTAGTTCAAGGCTCCGGCTCTGTGTTAACTATCTCTTGGATGAAAGGCAAACCGTTAAAACTATGACATGTACTTCCTCTAATGACATGTTGGTGTCGCTGTTTGTAGGACGTGGAACAGTTTTTTGGACGCTTATTGGTCAAAAAGCCGTGGCGTCACTTCTCTCGTTCTTTTCGACCACCGCCATAGTGGGGAAAGGACTGTGGACAAAATGGTAAATAGAAAATCTACAAACATCCGAGCTAGCAGGGCTTATTAAAGTTCCCCGAAACCTTAAGCATTTAAAACTAAAATTATTGTCACGATAACAATGTGTATGTTATACGAAAAAAATGAGATGGAGCATATTAAAAGTGCTCAGTGATGCTAGCCGGTATGGTGGTTCTGCGCATGCTAGCGGCTAGCTTGTTTATTTTAGCACCGAAAGCTTTAAAAAAAATTAGTTTTAAACCAGAAGCATTTGGTTAAAGATGTATAGACTTGGTGTTTTTAATGATTGTGCTAATACGGTGTCTTTTACGTCTTCCAGTCGTCCCACAAGACTTTCAGAATCAAGCGCTTCCTCGCCAAGAAGCAGAAACAGAACAGGCCGATTCCTCAGTGGATCAGAATGAAGACCGGCAACAAGATCAGGTGAGCTTACCATGACTGATTTTACCTGCCCTGTGCATCTTGTAAGGCCTTGAGCTGACGGTATACGGGTTCCCACATTTGTACACGTTATTGTAGTCATGTAATCCACCTCTGTTCAGTGCTGCAGGCTGATGAGAACCAAGACAGAAAAGGGAAAGATTTTTTAAAAAAATGCTGCAAAGTGTCTAGTTTCAAACATTCTTTCAAGCTGCATATGAGCATTTAAGATTAGTATATTTATTTTCATCATGTCTCCCCCACCACTGGAATCCTCTGCCTCATCCTTCTCACCCGTAAACATGCTTGTTTGTTCCCAATCAGGAATCGGTCAGACCAGATTGAAAGAACGTTTAAGTAACATCAGGTCCATTAGAACCTATTACGGTCAGCTGGGTTTCAGGGTTTTCCATTGGGTCATAGTACCTGATAGCAGGTACTTTTTCAATACATACTTCGCCAGGGTCCAAGCGATCTGAAAAAGCGAACAACCCCACACATATTAGGTGGCCCTGTAATGGAAAACGAGTCACCCTAATCAGAGTAGGTACTAATGGGAAAAGGGCCAATCACTTTTTAGGTGTTATACCTTTTTTAGGGACTCCTTGCTGTCCACATCAAGAGCTTTGTCAGTCAATGTAATCATTTGATTGTTGTGTCCTGCACATCCCTGCTTCCTTTATTTTCCATTTGTGAATTCATCAGTTCTCTGTAATCCAGTCATAAGGCAGCAAAGGGGAGAGGAGAGATTTGAATACTCTTGCATGAAGTGTGGCCTCATTGCCGTTTAAGGAGAGGAGGTTTCTAGTTAATAATAAACTTTAAATAAATTATTTAGTTTTGCTGTGGAGAAAGTACAAGTGTATGAATATATTTAATATTCTATAAATAAATAAATAATGAGGATTAACTTAAGTCCCGTTCAATGCTAGATTAATTTTATTGTAGCATTTTAATGCATATTGCAGCCATTGTAAAATGAATGTATCTTTGAAGCTTATAATGACCCCGTTGAGGCTGCTGTAGCTGGTGCAGCAGTAAGTGATGTAGCTGATGATGTTGGTGAACTTTGATATCACGCTGTATTCTAGGGCTGTTTGATATAATGATATATATATCGGATGACGATATAAAAACATCTATCGTTTCATTTTACTCTAACGTTTGTTTTGTGGTGTCGCAAAATAAACTGTTTACAGCAATATTGTTTTCATCGTTTTGATGGTCACTGTAGTGGCTATATTAATTTCTTAAAGTTCTTTCTTTCTCTCGTATTTAATATAACCACACTACGGACGGACAAGCGCCTGTTTTTATGCGTTGTCGTTAGCAACAACGACGGTAAAACCATCGCGTGTCCGCTTGTTTGTTTTCCACATAAACCTTTTCACAATAAAGCTCAAGATCCTGTTGAGACTTTTCAAAATAAACCGAATCACATTAAAGAGTATGCAGAGTATTTACAGATGAGAAGCAAAAAAAGAGCCGTCAGGTGCTAAAAAATAAACCTTAGACTCAAACGTTAGAACAGGCTTTTCCCCGCAGCACGCAGTGTAATAAATACTCACAAAGAAAACGGCGGCCGTTACAACTTATGTCTAAAAATGTGTCGTTTCATGCATCGGTTAAAACACTCAACTCCAGCTGGAAACACTTCACGCAAGTCGAGCTGCCCGAGATTCACAGAATTGACAGAAAATGTTAAATTTTTGTGATTTATATCGTTATCGGGACGATAGATGTCTTATATCGGGATATGAGACTTTGGTCATATCGCACAGCCCTACTGTATTCCTAATATTTCTAGCACAGTGTATATCATCGGTGATGCCTTTAAGCCTCTTTTCCCCTTGTTGCAATGGTTTTGAATTTAACTTGTAAATTTGGTGTCGAAAATATTTGTGCTGATGAAATTTCCTTAAAGGCGTAAATCAGTAATTCCACCGTGCGGGTTGTTAAGAGTACTGCAGGAAGGATTAATTAATTTGAAAAGAACTCCATAATTTCAGGTTTTTGTGATGTCAGCGTAGCGATTAGGTGGTTCACAGATGGCTCAAATCTTAGTGAAGCTGAGTGTCTGTTTAAATGGGCTGCCAACATTCAGTTTCATTGCTGAGCTGCACGTGTTATCAGGAAGTGCTGACGCACCTGAGTATAAATGCAGGGAGGAACATCATCTCATGTAAAGCAGGTCTGCAATTGCAGCACTTAGTTACAGTGGAGTGCTGTCATTAACCCTGCTGAGAGCATGTTTCTGCTGCAGAGCTTGTTCTCTCACTTGCTGTGCCGGTGATGAGGAAACTCTGTAGCCGAACACTAATGACCGAGCTGTTGTTCTTTGGCTCCGTCATCTTGTATAAACTCCGTGGATGCCATGATTGCCATGAATACTGCAGTGATTTAGTGCCTGTAAAAAGAGACATTATTTCTAATTATCCCTTCAAAGGGGAATTTAAATTCACGACATCACTGTAGGGCTTTGTATTGATTTATAATATTTATCACACTGAACAATACACAATGTACGTGCTGTGCTGGAGAATCTGAAACTAGACGCACATCAAACAACTTTGCATACTCTGTACCCGTGAACCAACCATTCATTTGAATATTTCCTTGGTGTGGAGCATTATTAAGGAAGCTCTCAGAGACTGTTAAAGCTACTATTTACATGGTTTTCACCACTTAAATTGTTGTAAAACCATCTTAGTGTTTTGAAAGCTCATGTGATGCAAGAGATCTGACACCATGGGAGACTATGTTCTCATTACCCAATGATTTGTGATGGACTAATCCTTACTCATTGAACATTAGATGATCCTCCTTTGACTTCAAAAAAAAAAAAAAAGATCACAAATAATAAACTTGTAATATGATCTGAAACTGGTTGTTGAGCCCAAAACGTAATCTTGCGAGGCTTTACTGAGGTCACAGACGTTTGTCTCGAGTTGTGACCAGAAAAGTACTCCCCTTGTGGTCATTTAAAGGATTGCAGGTTTAAGGTACTTTGCTTGACTTTTCAGTACCTGAAGCATTTTTCCACGTTTTTTACTGTCTGTGAGTTTGACTTTTGTGAAAACTTGCATACCCTCGATTTGCACACACATAAATGAACTGATGCAGACCATTTCAAAGGAACTTACCAAAATAAATCTCTTTAAAGGTATACATTTATTAGGAAGAGCACATGGTTAGGCACATTTAGTAATCCATTAAGTGTTCCACGGTGGCAGGTTGCACTAAAATCACATTTATTAGCTACACTGGTGTTTGTTTTTCCTGCTATAATAAACTCCCCCAAAAAATTCTGTTTATTTGCAGTTTGACACAAAGTAAAACGATCAGCAACAGAGATAATATTAGCCTTTTATGTTTTTGTACAGAGAGATTTTAATTCTTTCCACTCAGGGTTTGACAGCGTGACAGTTTAATAGTTTGCCAACATCAGAATCTCCGTGTTTTCCTCCTGACGGGTTTATTTTTTGTTCTTTCATTTTAGGTACAACTCCAAGAGGAGACACTGGAGGAGGACCAAGCTTGGCCTGTAAACATGAGGCTCTGTGGATCCCAGCATCACAACATCTGCCAGGAACTCCAGCTGCTGGACTGACTGCAGGGGACAAGCCATGTTATCTGGAGCAGGAATCATTTTGTACAGATACTCTGGTTATACTCGTGTTTGACAATAAAAGATCATTGATCAAACGTGAAATGCTTGAGTGGCGTCTTTTTCTCTGCCGCAAAGTGTTTACTTTTCTCAGGAAAATCTAATATGTAGGAGCTGCCATGCTTACACAGCTCTGCAAAAAGAAGCACTGGGACTGAAAGAGGTTTGTGTTTGACCACACAGCTAACACTTATGAATCACAGTTTCATGGAAAACTGTTCACTTGCTGTTTAGAGAATTTGACTTCTGACTTTGTAGTCTTTGGAATAAATACCAGAGGTATTAAAGGAAGCCTCAATAAGCAGCAGGATTAACTAGAAAAATGATTTCAGAGCTCATACACTGCAGGGAAAGCTCCTACACAGCCAATTACTAATATTGGAGTTGACACAAGTAGTGCAAATGAGTCTGGGCAGGAAGCAGAAAAGGTCCATTAAAAGCAGCTTATGAAACACTTTAAAGTTTGTGGAACTTTCACTTATCAAGTTTGGGTATTTTACTGAAATTTGTTTAGAAATCAGTCATCATGTAAACACTGCTCGTCTTGGATGAGTGAAGCACATCCACCAATATAAATGAGTATTTTAATTCTGGAAAGCATCATTGGACAAACTGCACATTCTCGCTGCCTTAACATTCAGCTTGATCTTTACTGCTTGAATAGTCATCATTGCCTAAAAACTAGCCTTTCATTGTCTTCACGACCCCTTCTGAAACTAACATAAAAATAGTGGAGTGATGATGCACATATTGGAAAGTATGTGTCATCCCCCACTCATGTTTTGCTTCCAAGTAAAGGAGGAAAGGAGGGCAGCAGCTTTTTTAGAGACCCAAGGCTCCAGCCGCTGCGCCTCTTAGTCCGGTCAAAGTGCTTCACTTCCTCTGCCTCCACAACATCGTCCTCTTCACATGCGGTCAAGTTCACTGCGCCAGCGCAGTTGTTGTTGCCGTTCCTGTTGACGTTTTGCGTGCATCCCCAGCTGTGCTCTTCATCCCAGGCCCCCAGCAGCTCCTTCATCTCCGGCGGGGCGTTTTCCCTCAGATACTGCCAGGGCCTCTTTCCGTTGTAGTCCATTGCGTCCACGTTGGCATTGAAAGCTCCGACCAGCAGCTTGATGACCATGTACTGACTGTGCATGCTGGCGAGGTGCAGAGGCGTGAGCCCACCGCTGCCCTTCAGGTTCACGTTCACGGGGATGCCCTCGCTTTGTGCGTAGCGCCAAAGTTTGATCAGAGTCTCGTCCTGTCCCCTCTTGGCCAGCCAATGCAGGACCGAGTAGCCGCTGATGAAATCCCTCCTGGTTAATAACTGCGGGTCCTCTGAGATAAAATCCATGATGATTTCATAGCTGCCCTCCACCGCTGAGAGCATCCACGCGTGCTCCATCGGATACAAAGCCCAATCCGTGTCCTCCTCGCCGGAGCGGCTGTAGCTCTGCGAGGACAGCACGCTGCTAAACCCGCTGTTGGACGAGTTCCCCAGCAGCAGCTCCTTCAGGTACTTTTTACGCATAGCGGGTGTGATCGACTCCCTCTCCGGAGCGGCGCTGTCACAGACTTCTTGCTGCCTCTGCAGCCTCGTCCTACGCTGGAAACCTCCGGGCACTGGCATGGGCATGACCTGCATGCCGTATCTGGACACTCGCTCCACAACGGTGCCCTTCTTAGACCCCCTGCCGCCGTGGGCGTCGGTATTGCTGACAGCTGGTTCAGACACAGCTTCATCCGAGCTGCGCCCAAACATGTCTGAATTCTGCAGAGTTCAAGGCGACTTCCTTTTTATTTAGACAACACCCGAAGATATTACAAACATGAAACCATTTCCTCCGCTTGACTGGACGCGGTCCCCTGTGTAAGGGAGGAAAAAGCTCTTTAAAAACATTTCAGCTAACGCGATTATTGGCGAACACAGTTCCTCATTTTGCCATGTTAAGAAGCCAAACCTACGCTTAAGTTTCCGTCTAAAACGGCTGCCACTCACCTGTTCTGCACTCAGACCGCACACCGACTCTTCAGGTGTGCCACCCAATAGGTGATCTTAAAATCACGTAACACGTCACGAGTAATTTTAACTGTTCATCCCCCAAAAAGCGACACGTGACGCAGATTATTCTTCGTCTTGCAAGAGGAACCGAGACAAAGTCCACTCATCTCCCAATAGCGGGAAACCCTCACATGACCACTGATGGACTTTAAAAGCAGGAAGTAATATAGCGCACACTTTCCTGATACTTTCATGGTCAGTCACCAATTATAAAGTGGAGCTCCAGCACATAAAACACAGCATGCACGATTGAAAAAAAACTTTATTTCAATTAAAAGCAGACAAAAAACAACTTTAATCAGTATCAGGTTCTGGAGGAAGCTCCACTGTTAGCTCCTCGAGAGTCTGAAGAAAGGCATCCAGCTCCTCACTGCAATCTGAAGAGATACAGGGAAGTTAATCATACAGAAGGTTAATGATACCTGTAGCTAATTATACCAGGAGATTCAAACTTGCACTTCAGATGCAAAGGATACAATTACAGTTGCTTGATAACAGTGGTTTTATTTGAGGGCTGCATACCATTTATAAATCCCAAAGTCCTGAATTGTACATCTAATCCATTAGAGCAGAGGTTGAGAAACTGAGAAAGTAGAGTGTCAAATGGAGGGTCACATAAAAATGCCATGTTTATAATGTCTCATTCCAGAGTCTGTTTATAGTGGCAGCTGTCACTTTTGTGTAGTTTTAACCATTTTTGAGGTGAGATTTCTTGACACTAGGTGCACTTGTCAGAGTTGGGAAGATTTAATCTGCTACGATGGAACAGGATTTAAATTTGTTTTTACTCTTGCAGTTAGCAACCATCACAGGGTACGCCATACTGCAAGACAGAACCAACATGATGAGACGATTTGGCGCTGATAGGAATTAAACTGCTTTTCCTGTTTTTTGTTAAATTTGTTTTAGAGTGACGGACAAGAGAGACCAGGGGTGACACTGAAGAAAAATGTATGAGTCATATTTCTCAAAGGCTCCTGAATCATAGCTTAGGAATGCACTAATATCATTGCCTTAATTTTATGTTGGGCAATACTGCTGACAGTAGTGTTTATGCCTGAGGCTGGTACTTGGTTCAAGTCAATTTTGCACAGGTAAGAGGCAAAATGTATTCAAGTGTAAAAAACAACCAATGCATCTCCAGCATTATGTGACGTGAAAATTAACTGTACCGCCACATTTCTATCCTCATTGGGCCCCTTGTACTACACAGAGAACCCAGCCCTGTTCCTGATTTGAGCTTATACAGGAAACTTCAGGGTTAACCCCAAGTTTTCTGTGTTATGTCACCATGGTAACTTATGCTGTAGAGCAGGCTAGGTCTGTAGCAAATTCTCTGGAAAGTCATCACCATCCCTGGAAGACACCTTAGACATCTGATAAGAATCTGCATTTGTCACAGGTTCTTAGAATTAAAATTTATTCCTCAGTTACCAGTTTCCCTTTGGCTAAAAACCATTTAATTGTTCTATAAACAGTGATCTAAGAAAAGGACACCCAATTTTAATCAAATTCAGTTCTTACTTCCATTCATCTTTTCAGACTCTTCAACACCAGAGCTGCCACAGAGACTAAAAAGCCATCTTGTGCACATCTAAACATTAATTTAATAAAAAACAGTTGCAGTCTGTTAAATTCTGCTATGCCTTAAAGACAGCAGTGATACTGTTTATCTTAACTGGCATTTATTATTCTCACCTTTCCTTCCTGGCTGTAATAAAGCAGTCATTTCAGTCTTGTCCGATTTAGACTAGTGCAGGAAATCCACGTTGTTACTTATGATTTGACCACAAACCCCTTTTAAGCCTACATCATAGCCTTTTACGTAACCTGATGTAAACCTCCCGAGAAATGCAACTACACCCCAGGCTGACCTAACCTGCAATGACTGAATTCTGTTGAAGGCTACGGTGTATGGTTGAAAGGAGTGTCTGGTTATGTCGCAAGTTATGACAGATTTCCTGCAGTAGACCAAATCAGGGATTACTGACCAGAAGTGCTTCACACATTCAGGGTTTAATGCGCTGTTGTGCCAGGCTTCTCTCACACCTGTACTGTGCGCTTAATCTCCTCCCCCCCACTTTAGTTTTATCTTTCCCTGCAAAATCAGTTGCTCTGCAGCCAGCAGACTTATCTAAAATAAATAAAGGAAGCTAGGAGTCTATGTAGAAGAGAATGACTCATTTAGGTGAACTAAACCTTACAAAGCTGCTTTGTTACAGTGCAGCAATATTCTGATTTTTAAAATCACCATAAACTTGAGTTCCCATAGTAATGCATGTTTATTTTTAACCACTGCAGTGGTTCTTTAATTAAAGCAGGTGCTTGAAATAGGGTTCTTTGCCCCCGACCAAAATTTGATACCTGAATGTTTCAAAGTCACAGCTGGTGGGTTTGGGAGTGGCGCCAGCTCTTCAAAGTCATCCTCACACATATCAGGTACTTGTGAGAAACAGGCGAGTCCAGGTAAGGCAAGTTTACTTAGAGGAATCAAGTCTTCAGGTACGTCATACCTCAAGTACTCTGGAAATGCAAATAGAAAACAAGGAAAGGATGTTGTTAGGTTGCAAGCTAATACTTATATCACAAAATGGGACAAGTGGTTGAAATCTATCCAAATTTTTATTTATTTTTTTTTTTTTGGGGGGGGGGGGGGGGGGGGGGGGGGTTTAAAGGTGCTCCTCACGGGTATATAAACTTTTCTATGCCCAGGACTCTAGACTGACTTTTTGCCAGAGTTGCACCCAACAGTGGAGTTTTTACATGTTCACCTTTTTTTTTTTTTTTTTTTTTTTTTTTTTTTAAATTAAATTGTTGTCCATACAGACAAGATTGTTAGTTAATAATTTACAAATCAATCTTGTCAACACAAAGTTCTTTATTTGGAACACAGTTCTACAAGAAAGATAAGTTACTGAGAAAGTGCTTGTGCTTAAAGTGCTGCACTGAGCTGAAATTTAAACTTAAAACTCAAAAATCATGTTGCCAGCTTTGAAATGTATACACTTTCCCCATTTTACTATCAGTGGGCTCTGGCTCAGTTGATGGCTCCGTGTCAGATCATTGGCTATGAATTTTGGACAGATCAGGCCATAACTTAATGAAAGTTATCAATCGTTCTTTTCATTTTTTCCTCATTGCCCACAGCTATATCCACTTCTACTGGGCCGAGGCTACTCAACTTTTTTTTTTTGTCTTCTTTTAAAGTTGCACCATTGAGAAATTAGGATGCATGTGCGACCAAATTGGTTGCACTCTAGAGCCCTGTATACGTCTCACCCACATTTGTATACGTGTTGTCAATTCATGAATACAATGTTATGTTTTCACTACTAGAATTGCCTCAGTCAACTGCTTCTTTCTTTGGTCTTGGGGGGGGGAAAAAAAAAAAAAAAAAAAAAAAAAAAAAAGAAGTGTAAAACCTTCATTAAAAATTTTTAAAAAACATTTTTAAAAGCCACATCATGGCCTTATTCAAGTACCCCTGAATCATATTTTGATTTCACAAGTTTGAGGCAAACCTTCTAATTACTTGACCAAATCAAAAATTAGCTTCAAATGAAAGCATAAACTTGTGCTACAGTGCAGCAGCATTTTAAAAGGAGTTTTAAATTGACGGGTCAAATATGCAACAACTTTCCAAACTCTGCCTTACCGTTTTTGCCCTTTTAAAATAACCACCAAGCAGAACTTAACAATTACAACTTATAGCATCAGTTACCTAGTGGGTCATAAGAGAACAACTTCTCAGTTTCTGGATACTCCACATTGGCTTGAGGTGCATTTTTGACTTTGGTTTCCTCGAGGCAAACTGGTGGCTGTGGGAGAGAAAAATCAAATAAGTCAGAATACAGCCAAGCATTTAGTGTATACTTGAATAATTATATAGTCCAACCTGTTTTAAGAGTTTCTTCTCTTGTTTGCTGATGGCAGGGGTCGAGACTTTTACGTTAAGGCAGCCAAAAGCCTTACGTCCAGATGGCAAGGGGGTGCTGAATGTTTTTGTAGGAGATTTGACTAGTTTCTCTGAATGCAGGGACAAAAAAGTTAACGTGGCACCTATGCAAACGTTATCAGCGTTTCAAGAAAAGAAAAAAAGAAAGTTGACTAAAGACATAATTTTGATACCTGGAGCAGACTGAAGCCGCTGCCTCATTTTCTGTGTAGGTACATGGAGACCTGCATTTTCCCGCTCTGCAAAGATTATATTGTCCATCTGCAAAAAAGACGACACTGGCTACTGCAGCGCTTTATATAGGGAGAGAATTTCTATAGCAGTGTTTAATACATTACAGCAAAGAGTGCCTCTTAACAGGCGAGCCCTTTTCTTTTTTTTTTTTATATAATACTAAACTGAATACAATCAGCATTTGTATGTCTGTGAATGGGACTCCCCCCCGAGTAAAGAGTTGGGTGAGCATCAACTCCTGATAGCCAACTGCTTTAAGTTCAGTACCCTTTTATGAATACAGTGCTGGAACTAATGGCAAGTTTGGCAGCATTACAGGCTACAGCATTGTTGCTGCAAACATGCTTCTACTTATCATACCTTAAAGACCTCTTGCACCATATTAAAACAAAGCACTTCGCTCTCAGAGTGCAGGCTTAATTTCAGTCCCTAGAGCTTCCAGAAGTAGAATGGGAGGCAGCACCTTCAGCCTGCTCGTACTGAACCAGCTTCTACTTTGGGGTCCAGAAACTGACAACAGCTCTACTGTTAAAAGTTAAGTGTTAAATCCTTTTTCTAAAGCTTATAGTTAGAGTTGAGGTGACCCTGAGGTTCTGAAACATACATCAGATTCATTCATCTCCCTCTGAACTTCCAACAAGTTGAAGCAGATGGTTTCTAATGCAATTATAATTCAAACCAAAACAAATAAGTCTGCAAAATAGAATGAATTTGGAAAGTAAAGCACTGAAAGAAAAGACCAAAACACATTGGTAAAACTAGTTAATTTATTTTAGCTCAGTGTAATGAAAACAGTGAGGCCTGCTGTGATGTACAGTTTGGAGATGTTAGCAAAGGAGGTGTCAGGGTTATTTTCTTCCCCCCACTGGAAGTGATCTGGATGGGCAGGACCAAATGAGTATATCAGAGGGACAGCTCAGATGGAATAATCGAGTCAAAGTTATAAGGCTGAGATGGTTTGGATACATGCAGAGGGTTGGTTTGACAGGGGAGCATGACAGGGATACTGAGATTGTTGTGGTGGTCTTTAAAAGGGAGCAGCACAAAGAGAAAACAAAACACTTTGTGACTATTTGTTATTTGCATTAAATTTCAAGTAACTGCATAGCTCCGGCGGACCCTTTTAACCATATGATTGGAAAAATTATTTGAGTTTGTTTTTCAATCAAAATAAACAGTGCTGCCTCCTAGTGGCTTTTCTTTTTTATAGGAAATTTTTTTTTTCGATAAAGTAGAAATAATATAGCATCGATTAACACTAGATGTAGTGTTCAATCACGGGTAAACTCATTAAGGAAATGAGTTAATCCCTGTCTCCAGTTTATGCGAGTACAAACTGATGTTATTTGATGCCAAACAGCAACACAGTAGTAAGTTTAGTAAAGTTAAGCAAAACACTTCCACCATAACGAATAAAACTTCTGCTGAACAGAAAAGGTTGATTTTGAGGTAGTCTTAAAACAAAAGGGAGATACAGAATCAAAATGTTGCTTTAGTGAGCTAACTAGCTAGCACGCTAGCTCACGTCATTGACAAAGCGTCTTCGCCATTTAATAAACTTAGCGTCGCTGCTAATAAAGTCAACATTTGCTTTAACAGACCGTTAACACTAACATTACCTCAGTCCTCTGTGATAGTCGCCGCTAGCTGCTCCCAGATCACAAACTTGTTTTGGTACGAAAACTTGTACAGCTGCTACCGCGAATCGTTTTTAAATTCACTGTCCACCTCCCATTGGTCGATGTAGCACACATGACTTGAAATGGGCGTTGCGCTAAAAAAAAAAAAATCTGCCAACAGAAATGCTTTTATATTGCTATCATATTTATATCATGCACGGCACATATTTATAATCATGTATTAATTAATGGTAAAACAACAATAACCCTAAATCAATTACGTATTTAGGAAATACAGCCCTGATCTTTATTTGGAATTCGTGTTAGTTCTCACGTAAAACCCATAAACCATAAACATTACTTTCCGTGCTTACATACATCTCCTAAGTGTGTTTGGGACAGTGATTAATTTTTTGAAGTTATATAAACACTTTAAAAAGTTTCCTTGACTGATCGTTGCCGCGTTGGTTTTACCGTTTGTTCTTAACTGACACGAATGTGTCGTTTACTGACTGCGGATCGCCGTCTCTACCACCAGACGGAACCATGGCGACATCCTGAGGGGGGGTACAGTAAATAGTTTTATTTATATCTTTATTATTTTTACGAAGCAAAATTCTAAATAAATCATTTGGAGTATGCCTGTAGCTTATATTTAATAAGTAAGAAATACATAATATGGGTACAGTTTTTAAAAATATCATATCTAAAAGCGCATTGGTTTGTGGTACATTCCTGCTAGGCCATCTTTCGGTGTAACGTTAACGGTGCAGCTTCCTTTGCTAAACAGAGCAGCAGAGGTTTCGTCCTCCGGCTAACAGCAGCTACTATGGCGTCAACTGAGATAGCAAGGCAAGCGGTAAGTAGCCTGTTTCACACTGGAATTCATGTATTTATCTTATATATTTTTGTTATGGATCAAGCGTTTCGCAGAAGAGTGTATAATTTCAAGCAGATTTACCCAGCCACCATCCGTTTTTCGTGGCTATTCCATCCAAATCCAGTGTACCGTGGCTTAATTAGATCAATTATAATTAGAGCTAATAGAAATCTGATTATGCGTCCCTAAACACGGTATAAAAACAAGATTTAACCAGATATCAAATTCAGGCCCAGCACTCAACAGTCGAAGCTCTCCGGTAGAATATTTTCATTTTGGTATGCTAACGCCTGCAGATTTCCTGTACTGGTAAAAACCTAAATTACCCTGTAAACGGAATTAACAGATTAAGACATTTAAATTTTAAAGTAACCGACTTATCTATTATCTCACATAAAAACGAGAGGCTGTTACAGAGCCATAGGTAGGCCATTCATTCTGAACGCCCCCATTTCGGCACGGCTACGATGCTCATTTCCGTTATGTTGTTTTATGCAAGACCCGTCAACTTTGTTTTCCGGGCGTTGTCTTAATGAATATTACGGACAAATAGATCGTAGCTCCTTGTAGACATTTGGCCGTGCAATGCACAAATCGTGGTCTAAGTTTGCCTTTTTTGGGAGGGGGCTTGGAAAGAAGCCGCGTAACCCAGAGGGAGGGCTGAGAATAGCAAGGTTTTACAGTTTGATATCCATATCCAGTGAATGGAAACCCGCTCACTGTGTGTAACTTGGCTGTGAGTGTCATGAAAAGCGGGAATGGTCTCAGGAATGTTGCACTTGCAGCTGAAGAGTATAGGGCTGGTTGTCCAGTTTTCCAAACACTCCCTCAGCTGTTTAAACCCAATTTCAGCCATCCAAATAATCCACAACTGTTTAGTGCCCTCAGCTTGCTCAGTTATTTTAAATTGAGTCTAAAACAGAGTGTTTTTCCTCCCAGAAATCTTCACCACATTGGACTGCAACAGTGTGTTATGTTAAGCCACATAATAGCTGGTTGTCTGAGGTTGAAATGGTTGAGATATTCTTTCTTTTGCCATATAATCTACATTTTTTTGTTTTCCTGCAAAACGTTGGCTGCAGAAAGGAGGTTCACACTGATGGAGATGCTTACCAGCAGCCACACACCCACACACATATGTAACAACAGTGTTTTTACACTTGTTGTGTTTAGTGGTTCAGATACAGGTTGTCTATAAACAGTGTGATAGAGTGAATGGAAGTGAAATAAGCTCAGAAGAGGAAGTTTAAAAAAAACCCCAAAACTCAGTGCCAGTTATGCTAATGCTTTTATCCGTTTTTCTTTTCTTTTTTAAATTTTTAAACAGTAAGCTCTTTTTCCCCCCTAATTTTTTCTAAACGCTCTGTCTTGACACAAACAGCAGTACCTTTCCATATATGTACATTGTGGTTTCTAACTGTCTCGTCTGTGGAAGAAAGTCACAGCTCAGGAAGCAGGAAGTGAGTTAGCACTGCACCTGAACTCATTGTCAAAGACTAACGTGATCAAAAAATGGTCGAAGGCATGGTACGGTTTTATTTACACAGGACAGCTGTCGTTGCGATGCATATTTCAGCACGTTAGAAGGAATCCTGCACGTGCTTACAGACGTGGAAGGTGTTTAGCGATCGAAAGGCACTGACTTGTTGCTTTATGTCTTTTGTTTTTAGGGTGAAGGAGCTCGTGCTGTCCCTCTATCGGGCCATGTCGGCTTTGACAGCATGCCTGACCAGCTGGTCAACAAGTCTGTCAACCACGGATTTTGCTTCAACATCCTCTGTGTTGGTGAGTGTGTCATGTGAGATTTCCTCTCTATGTCTTCAGGCACAATGTCTTTGCTTCAGTTCAAGTGTTTCCACAAGATTAAAGCTGCTCAGTGTTTGACTCTCAGTTTCCTCTTTGCTTGCTTTGGTTACTGTAATGAGTAAGATGCTCTCAGTTCAGGAAAGTCAAGTGTTTGCTGGTGGTTATTTAATTTGAATATGCACGACTGTTTACAAAAAACAATGCAACACTGAATGCAGGATACAAGCCTGCTCCAGGATGTAGAGGACAGTCAGAAATGATGCCCTATAAGTTTAATTTTAGACTGGAGAACCAAGTCACATCAGCCTTATTAAGTGCTGGAAGTATTCAATTATGTGCACTCAGTTGCCAATTTATTAGCATCCCACTAAAACTAATCTAATACAGCCATTCAGCAGCCCTAGCTGAATGGAGAAAATAATGTTCAGTTTATTTAGATGGCATTTTGTTGCTATTGTGGAGGTTTTAGTATTTTTGTAAAGGCCTGTCATGTCTGGCAGTACTTGCACTCAGAAACAGGATCTGAATGTGTCATTATGTCAAACATATTTGCATTTTCAGAACTCTGTTTAGGCTCCTCTTGTTTGTCTTTTCCATTTTATTTATATATTTATTTAATCGTTTCTATTATTGTTCAGGTTAGGCATGTGTAATATGTCAGTGCCAGAGTTGACAGGCAGGAAGAAAAACAGCAAGTAATAAAATGGGAGAAAGGTGGAGGTTATAGTTTATGATACTGTATTTATAGAAAACAGAAGTATTCATATTATGTTTTTGTTTGAAAATACAAACATATTTCATTAGGGTTTCCTTTCTGGAACATGTTAAATGTCCAGAAAGCAATAAAATATGTGCAGAGCAGCACAGGAAGTAACATGAAAGATGAGTCTTAGCAGACAACAACATTCAAAAATACTCATCAGTCATCAGCTTGGCAGTGAGTTAGCAAAAACAAAAACTGCAGTGGATGTAATAGCATTAAAATAATGGGATCTTCTTTTGTGGGGGAACTTATTTTGTGACTAACTTCATTATTCTTGCTTGAATATTTAACTAAACATCTCTGATGGCAGAGCTATAACATTTAAAACCATAGAAAGCTGTGGGAACTCTGGTAGTTCCCCTTAACCTTGAATACAATGTGTTTTTGTGATATGCTGCAAATTAGATTACGTTACATTACTACCCTGTGTTTATTTATTTCAAACTAGACCTGTTATGCATTTGTCTCATATTTTCTACAGGTGCATGTTCATATTAAACCAGGCAAAGGTTTCAGATCATGAGATCACTGTATATACAAGTAATCCATGTGAAGCAAAAGCCCAGGATTCAGATTTTTTTTAAACTCTCGGCTCTTTATGATGTCACTTAAAGGGGATATCTGTAATGTGGTTATCTCGGGCACACAGCTCTGGCCCATCTGCTGTTCAAAGCTGCTGTTTTTTTCTTGCAAGGGGGAGACAATCAGAAGGAGGGTGGCTTAAAGGGAACATGGGAGGAGTTAAAAAGATTTAATTCAGACAAAGAATAAACTGAGGGGCTAAACTGAGGGATTACTTTAAACTGTTAACATGCAAAGATACTCTAGTAAAGTGCAAGAATGAACATATGGGCCTGGAAATGAGCAGAATATGTCCACTTAAGACTTTTTGATGGTGAAATGATTGGTGGGCACGAGCGACAGGCTTTTGAGTTTCCTCCAAGTTAAACACATCCTCTAGATTCTATTTATACTCTGGAGTGGAGTGAAATGTGTGTTTTTTCTCATAATGTTACTTTTTAATGCTTTTTGACTGCCAGTTTTTCCAAATAATCTATAAAAACATGAGTACAATCCAATCAAAATATGGATGCAAAGACGACGCTGCAGAAAAACCACAGTTTTGTTCCAAACTGTAAGTGCTGCTGTATGACTCAAGCAAGAATGTGACGATGTGTGCCTCAAAGATGACTGGTATGTCTGCAGAATGTTTCTGTTGTGTTGTTTTTGATTTTGGCCTTTACTTCACACATTGACCCATCCTGTCCTTTCCACGTGTTCTTCACTTTCTTCTAACAAGATGCAAAATTTTAACTGTTGTGACCTGAGCTTTGCTCAGAAACATGTGTCTGTGTGCTTGTGGTATTTTCAGAGAAAAACAGGGATGTTGTAAGATGTCCCACAAAAATGGGCTAACATGGTTGGACTGTAGGTCAGGCTATAATGAATAAAAATAGATTTTCTTACAGATGGAGCTCAGTATCTGAGTCATCTAACAGTAAATGGATGTCAGAGTACATTACATAGCAGCTACTGCTGCTGTTTTTGTGGCTTTAAGCATTTGAGAGTAATACACTCTGTTTTAAGCATATTCAATACATTGTTTTTAATGTACTCTAACACTATCAGGCACCTTTTTTTTCTTGCTTGAGTTACACAACTGTAGTGTCAGAGAGAGTGGCTTGAGCTGAAATATATCACAAGCTGATCAAAGAAAAGGGCCTGTCGTTAAATTCCTTTTGGTTTGGGAGTTATTTCCAGTTAGTGAAATAATAGCAACTGCCCTGTAAGTAAAGATGAAGAGATGTGATTTGAATGATGTAATAGTAAGATGAAGATAGTAACTTGATGTATTTTCTCTTTGTTGTGCAGGTGAGACGGGTTTGGGTAAGTCCACTCTGATGGACACGCTGTTCAACACCAAGTTTGAAGGTGAGCCCACCCAGCACAACCAGCCGGGAGTCACACTCAAGTCCAACACCTATGAACTTCAGGAGAGCAACGTGCGCCTCAAACTCGCTGTCGTCAACACCGTGGGCTTTGGAGACCAGATCAATAAAGAAGACAGGTAAGTCAGCCACTTTTAGCTGCTTCATCTTTGAGAGAGGGGGGACGTCAAACTCCACAACGTTCTTTTATTTGGATCTTTCAGTGGGAGCAATATACATCCCAGACAAACCTGACATCTTGGGAGTACTTGAAGCCTCTCCGCAGCTTATGTGTCATTCGTTGCTTAACTTTCTTTCATCAGATGTCTAAAGTGAAGTCGTTTCCTCATCAGTTTTGGGAAACAGAAATTAAGATGTAGCTGTTTTCCTGTCTGGCATGAGAAGCAAATCACAGCCTTAGGATATGACAAGCTGCTGTATACACCCACGATTTTGTTACCAAACCTTAAGTGTGCTGCAGAGGCTAAGTTGAGGAAGAGGAGGAGACTGTGTGAACTTTGTAAGCTCTGTACAATGGGAATCCTGCAATTGTTGGAAATCCCAGGGGAAGTAACATGGGGTTAAACTATCTTATACACTGCTGCAGGCAGAATATCCTATACTTTCTACATAAGCTGTGGGTTTTTTCCCACAGTGTTTATGGGTCTGTTTTCTGGAAAGGGTGGATGCCTTTTGAAGCTTCCTGTAGTCCTCAATAAACCGGCCAACATCTTTCTCTTTTGTTCATTTTCTCTCGCATGTGTCATTGCAGATAAGATCGAATTAGTTATTGGATAAATCAAATACTCTAAAACTACAAACATCAAGAATCTGACCTGGTATGAGTATAAAGTATGACTTGAAATGCCCATTTGTTTGAAACCTCCCTGCTTTAGACTAAACCTGCTCAGATAAGACAGTCTGTCCTAACACACAGCAAACTTGATCATTGCTTCTGTAAAGTTAGTTAAAAATTAATCGTGTTTACCAGGTAGTTGCTCTCACATGTTCTGACTGCAGGCGTTTTCACACATGCACTGCAGCCCTGAAGTTTTGTTGAAGTTACCATGAGGAGAAACATGTGAGAACTCAAATCTCCCAATCTGATCGGACTCTTTTTGTAGTGGATTTTTACTCTGCTAGGTTCCTTGCAGATTGTTGGATAATGATTATAATTAAAGTATAGAAAAAGAGATGATTTTCCCAGAGGAGACAAAGTCTTTAGAAGTCACAGTCATCTTCTGTGTAGCTATACTTTCAGTATACTTTATATATAACAGTGACTCTAGTGCTGCAATGATTCGCTGATATCCTGAATATTAATGCCTTACTATTTAGATAAGAAATGTAGCTTATATTTAAAAAAAAAAAAGCTTAATATTTGCTGGTTTCAGATGCTGTGGTGTGTTGACAAAATTTTTTCTCTGTCCCTCATCTTTTAACAGCTACAAGTCCATTGTGGAGTTTATTGATGCCCAGTTTGAAGCATATCTACAGGAGGAGCTGAAAATCAAGCGCACGCTACACAGCTACCACGACACCCGCATCCATGCGTGCCTGTACTTCATCGCTCCAACGGGACACTCGCTCAAATCGCTCGATCTGGTGACCATGAAAAAACTTGATAGCAAGGTCAGCTTCACTTCACTGAGTGTCATCTTTAGTTGTGTTTGTGTCAAAGAGTTCGCTAGAAGATGTTTAGGATTGTTTCTATTGTGTAACAGTTGCGCTGCAGCTGAACGATCTTACAGAATATCTGTTTTAATGAGTAGCGTGTCATAGATATACTGTAGGTATGTGCTTTGACACTGTCTTCTTCAGTCATAGGCCATAAACCTTTTCCTTCTGCTTGAATGTAAATTGGCTCGGGCTTGTTGCTGCGTCGGTGTAGGTCAGCTGTGAAATGCAGTCTGCTCAGTGACTGAAGCCTGGTTTTTGTGAGGTCCTTTCCCATCAGCTTATTTGCATGGCCGTCATGGCTTTTGCACAAAGAACCAGCCTAGCGTTTGCCAGAGCAGCTGTGCCCTCCAGCAAGCATTCACAGCAGCGTGATCTAGAGCAGAGCCTCCTCTGTTTACACGTTCACCTAGGAGCACATTCAAACAGCGCTCTGCTGAAGTGTCCTCGAGCTAGACTTTGTATCCTCACCAGACGAAGGGATGCACTAAGATATTTTTGTTCACATGACCCGGAGCATCCCTTGCTTTTAGTGAAAGGGGCCCACATTCAAATAATAATAAAAAAATCAGGGATTGTGTGGGCTGACACAGCACTGTAAAAATAGTGTAGGAGTGAAATGTTATTTTCCACCTGTCAGTAATTTATATATGACGGTGCCTGTTTTTCCCACCTCCCTAGATTATCACTGTTTGGATAACATATATGTCCACGGTTGGAGAAACTTTCTGTGATCTGAGACATAACACGAAAGCTTTCACTTTCTTTGCTGCTTTTACTATTTTTATCTCTGTACTTAAGATTATGTTTCTGTCCTCTCTGAGGGGGAAGTTATATATATTAAAACCTAAAGCCAGTGCATTTAATGTCAAAAAGATGCTTTCTTTGAACCTGGCTTCATCACATGACTGGACAGCAAATTTGTTTTGACTTAAACTGAGTGTAAAAATCATGACCTTTTCACTAATTGATCTCCTGATTTGTGAGCAATGGAGATTCACATGTGAAGTTATTTTCATCGTTTCTGTATTCCTCTGTGGTATGTTCGTCTTAAATGAAACAGGCAGCATGTGATTGGTGCATTTTGTGCAGAAGAGTCAAATGAAGCATCAAATTCACCCTTTTTATATAAAGGAAACCTGAGTTAAGTTGATAACCACATTTATCTCTTGATTGGAGTTTTAGCTTTTGTCTGTAAAGCTGATTCAAAGAAAGCCTGTCTGTATTGAATTTGCTTATATTCTCTGAATGTTAAAACAAATAGTACCCCTATCATTTTTCATATTTTCTTTTAAATTACTACTGCAGTTTTTGGGAATATATGAGTGGAAGCCATGTATAAGAAAAAGTGTTATGCACTCTGTTATTAAACTGTAATATTACTTAATTCTAGCTACAGCTTAAGAGAGTTTTTTTTTTTTAATAAATCAGCTACTTTCTAAATTTGGACTACAGAAGGCTGTGAAACTAGTCTTCTCTATATTTTGCTGAATGTCTGAAATATTTCACTTCACCTTGTTGCGCTATTATGATACCTACATGAATGTTCGCCTCATTTCTTATCTGCAGGTCAATATTATCCCAATCATCGCCAAGTCAGATGCTATCTCTAAGAGTGAGCTGGCCAAGTTCAAAATCAAAATCACCAGTGAGCTGGTCAGCAACGGCGTGCAGATCTACCAGTTCCCCACCGATGACGAATCCGTGGCCGAGATCAACTCCACCATGAACGTAAGGCTCATTTCTACTGTTGTGCTTTACACATTCAGCTAACCTAAGCAAAAGATCCACAGTTCAGTCGTGGAGGGGGACACAAAAGCCTTCAGGGTTGTGTCGGGAAGGGCGTCTGGGATTAAAGAGTCAAATCAAACGTGTGGAGCTACCTGCTGTGGCGACCCTGTGTGACTAAGGGAGCAGACGGATGTAGCTACACTGCTTAATTCTAATTTATTTTACCAGCGTAACAACTTGTGATGTGGAGTCGGGGCAGATGTCGTACGCGTCTCCTTAGTCTGTCAGGAAGCCGCTGCCGCAGCACGGCGAGCGTTTAGCTCGCTCTGCAGGAAACCTGCAGTGTGGGAAAGGGCCTGTGTTCACTGACAGATAATTCAAGGCTCACTTAGATGTTTATTAGTCCTGATCTGTGCAAATTCCTTAACTATCCTTAACTGATTCTATTAAACCGCAGCCTCTCCTCTCATGTTTGCACAGCCTGACCTCAACTCTGTTCTGAGACATCATAAATCTTTATTGTAGTGCTGTCTGTCTGGAAAAACAAGTTCTTAATGATCAGCTTGTGTAAGTTGAAGTAATGGAATCGATGCCTGCAGCACAAACACTAGGTGTTTGATTTATTTATTTATGTTGTGTGTGGAGAGAAGCTGTGGAGAATTTGCAGAGTGTGTGTTTGGCAGTACACCAACCGTGCTTTTCTTTACGCTTCACAGAGCCATTTGCCCTTTGCCGTGGTGGGGAGCACAGAGGAAGTCAAGATTGGGAACAAGATGGTGAAGGCCCGGCAGTACCCCTGGGGAACGGTGCAGGGTAAGCCCGGGTTACATCCTGCACAGGAAATGAGAGCATGCTCCTTCTCATCACAGCTGCTCTAGCCACTCCCTCCCCTTATATTTCTGCTCAACTCAAATAGCTGCTGCAGACTAGCTGATAACCAGTTATATAACCTGCAGTTCCATCACACTGTAAATCATTGCAGCACCAGCTTTTAGCCCATAAAGGAACTTTATGTCGTTTTTATTGACCTCCTTGATCAATGGTGTGGTGAATGTATGTGAAGTAGACAGAACTGTCAATACTTTAACTCCAGTTGCACTGATTTGCCGTTTGTTACAGACACAAGCTTGCTGTTACTATCAAATGTGCATGCATGTGTGCAGATGTTTATATGATTCGGTCTTATTCAACACATGCAGCTTAAATGCTTTCAGCATGACTGCTCTTCTCGTTTCTTGTTATGTCTACTTTATAATGCTATAAAACATAAAAAACACCCTGAAGTCTTTATTTTAAAAACAACAACAATTTTCTGCTAAATTTGCTTTAATGTTGGTGTAATCCCTTCAGAAATTCTATCCTTTTATACAAGCAGCCATAGGGTAAACAGAGATGCATTTCCCACGATGTGTGTCTAATATTTATGTGGATTACATCAAAAAACCCCAAAGCTTAAAGTCAGCGTTTTCCCCATATCATTAATACTTCATTTAAAATTCAGCGTGCTGGATCGCTGCCAAAACAATGAAACCCACACCGCTGTTTTAATGCGAATGGCCTGCAGTGTATAATATTTACGACTGAAGAAGGCTTTTTATCAAACACTGGGTCTGTTTACCCCAGACTGTCTGCATGAATACTCACATGGTGTCACATGTCCTGTGGAGGCACGCAGCTCGGTTCAGTCCAGCACCAAAAATCAATACAGAAAACACAGGACATGAACACTGCCTTTTTATACTGCTGCAGTTTGTTTGATTCACTTTATACTGTAGCTTTAGCATGCGTTCTAGTTTGTTCTGTGAGACATGCACTAGGGGTTGGGGAAAAAATGGATACTGTGTAGTATGGTGATATTTTGTTTGCTAATAATGTATGGATACAGGGACAGCAGAAATCGATATTTTGTTACAAAAAGGTTTTTGTGCTCTGACTTCAGAGCATGTTGATCCTTTTTCTGAGCAAGAATCCTGACATTCCTTCACTGTCCAAATGTGTTTAACTTTTTTTATGGCAGCAATAAACATGACAGTTTACTTATTTTAATTTAAGACATGTTTTATTTTAATTAAGTTTAAAACTTTTTTATTTAATGTAAAATTATATTTTGTTTTAATTTACTTTCAAATTCTTCAGTTGCTGAAGGGGCTGCATAGTTTTCATAAACTGCATCGTTCAGAATAGCTATAATTGTACCAGATGGTTGATTCAGTTAAGTTGGACTAGACTGTAATACAAACCGTTCAGTTTGTCAACAATCAAACTGAAATGAGAGAAAGACTGAGTGTGAGACTTTGATATTAGATAAAATGAATATTGATAAAGTTTACCTTTATGTACAGAATCTGAATATCGCAAAATATTTTTTAAAAATTGCAATAATATCGTATCGTGCGTTAAGTATTGTGATAATATCGTATCGTGGGATGTATGGTGATTCCCACTTCTAACATGCACTAAGTCCCTGTGTTCTGTTTCTCACAGTGGAAAACGAGACTCACTGTGACTTTGTCAAACTGCGGGAAATGCTGATCAGAGTTAACATGGAGGACCTGCGAGAGCAGACGCACACGCGTCACTATGAACTCTATCGGAGATGTAAATTGGAGGAAATGGGGTTCAAGGACACGGATCCTGACAGCAAGCCCTTCAGGTAGCAGACTGCTTTATTGCAGCTGATTTTTGCATTCATCAGCTTATTTCTACCCCCAACCTCCCATTTACTTTTTACACTTTGGGGGCCTGTAACTGTGGAAGTTTTCATAGTATTGACGTTAAAATCTTGAATGGTTTTTATAAAATATGCTAAATTTATGTTATAAGAGATTTGCTTTACTGTTTCTATTGCTCATATTTATTCCTCTGCCAGTCTGCAGGAAACATATGAAGCTAAGAGGAACGAGTTCATGGGAGAACTGCAAAAGAAGGAAGAAGAAATGAGGCAAATGTTTGTCCAAAGAGTTAAAGAGAAAGAGGCTGAGCTCAAAGAAGCAGAGAAAGAGGTAAGTATCAGCTGCATAAACAGTGTTTATGTGAGGCAGATAAATTTCTGCTTTGTTTTTAAAACACAAAACAACTGTGTCTGTTTCTCGTCACGTAGCTGCACGAGAAATTCGACCGTCTGAAGAAACTCCACCAGGACGAGAAAAAGAAGCTGGAAGAAAAGAAGAAGAGTCTGGACGATGAGGTCAACACATTCAAACAGAAAAAGACTGCCGCAGAGCTGTTGCAGAATCAAGCTCAGCAGGCAGGGGGCTCCACCACACTCAAGAGGGACAAAGAGAGGAAAAAGTGAGTACTGTTATCCCGCTCTGTGGCTTTACCCTCACAGGTGTACCATCGGCTGTGTGACTACAGGAAGTGGAGTATGAAATGAATTTGGGAGGGTGTTGACAAGCCAGTGATAAAATAACTGACTTCAAGGTTTTATATCAGTGTGTATTGGAACTGTCACATCAATATCTCAGTGGTTTATCTGCCACCACTGGTTAATAACCCACCGTGGATTTGTATAATTTGATGCTAATCCATATTAGATTTGTAGAGCTGAAAGGCTCAGGCAAATCCTTATAAGCAGACTTTGACACTGCTCTTTAATTCACAGAGGCAGATGAATGTTCCAGTTTTCCCTCCATATAATAATAGAGATTGTAGTTAGTACTAAATTCCACGCTAAGTGAGCCGACTATAACTCATCGCCAGTGTGGAGAAATAAGAGGAGACGAGAGGGGAGGGAGACTGGTGAAAATTACAATCTGTCCTCATCTAAATAGTTGAAAAGTAGCCAACTGTCAGCAGAGTTAGATGAATGAATTTCAGTCAGAAATCTTTGCTCTGCAATTAAGCGCTGCTGCTGGTTCACCACAAATCAAACGCTCTCAATACATGTGTGTAAACAGCTTTACACACATGTGCCAATACTTTATACACTTTTCCAAATGCTTTGGTAATAGATCTGACGCTTTTGCTTATGCCACAAGTTTAGTGAGACTGAGGCTGCTATTGCGTGTGCAGCCTGATGTGTTATTGACATTGTCGGTCCCTTCATGGTGCTAATCAACTCCTGGTTGTGTTAAAGCTGATGTGCCTGTTGGAAAAGGAAGAAGACACTTGCACTGAGAGGTTTCTTGTTGCTTTATTTCCTTCTTGCTAACTGATTTTCTTCACAGCCGTTCTAATTTTCTTTTTTAGGCTCTGTCTCAAGGTCACAAATTAAATCTAGCGTCTAGTCTAATAATCAAGTTCTTTTCAGTCCCCAGGAGACAGTTATTTATGATGAACGTTGTGTTTTGAATGTGTCCTGTGAGTGCATGTGTCACCTATGTTGCATCCGTAATGTTTTCCAGTTAACTCCTCCCACACTTGCTGCATGCTGCGTGAGGCACCTTTTCTGGTAAGACCCCCTTCTTGAGTTACACCGCCAACAGATGTGGAAAAAAATATATAAATATTTAAATTCTGAAGCTTCTGCAATTCGGGAATCATTATTAACTCCACCAGAACGGCCCTTTGTCACTGATTCATAGATTTTTATGACTCTGGTTCTCTGGTTTGGTGGTCTCAGGATCACCTCTAAGCGTTTGATCATTTTCAGCTCGCACCGGGGCACTTTGCAGCCGAGTGTGAGCATCTAGCATCTCCAAATCTGGGGCCATGGTTCTCAGCTGGACATGGGTGGAGTGCCCACTCTGGGCAAAAGGGAGGAGTTGCTGTCCCAAGTGGGAGACTTTTTGAGTATCTTGGGGTGTTGTTCACGAGTGAGGGGAGGATGGAACAGGAGACTGTCAAATTGGTGCGGCATCTGCAGCGATGCAAACACTTTACTTGGCTGTTGTAGTGAAGACAGTTGATCTATTTTCCCACCTTCATATGTAGCAGCCAAGTGTGTCTGGATGTCTGGGAAGATGCAGCACAGAGTAGAGCTGCAACTCCTCTGTGTGGAAAGGAGCCAGTTGAAGTGGTTTGTGCTTCTGATCACAAGGCATTCTGGACGCCGCATAGGAGATGTGTCTCAGTACTAATGGGAGGTCACCCAGAACATGCTGGAGAGATTATGTCTGTTGGATGGTTTGGGAACGCTCCTGCATCCCTACTGGAGCTAGAATTGTTGGCTGGGGAGAGGAATGTCTAGGCATCTTTCCTGAGAGCGCTGCCACCGTGACCCAGGCCCAGATTAACAGAACATGGATGGAGCTCGCAACATTTTATTTGACTTTGAAAAGGCAACTTTTTCATTATCTGACATTTTGAACTTCAGACGATTGACTGATGAGTCGTACAAGTTAACCAGAAATGAAACTGAAGCATTAGTAGCTGTCACACTGTGCAGCCAACTTCTCTGAATCTGAATACGTAAACACAAATGAAGATTTATAAAGCTGTTAAATCTCCTCTAATTTGCATCGATTTAATTTGCCCATTCAAGTTATTTAAACACGTCACTGTTTGAGAAATGGCTAATCCAAATGTAGTATTTTATTGCCACAGATTTGCAGTACTTCATGGAAACATCTGTGCCGATCCTATCCTTGAGTTGGCAGTGTTTACCGTCCTTCTGCCAGCTTCTAAATCAGCCACTTTATTAGATCCCCACCCATCCATTTGATGTACTGTTCCATCTGCCTCCCCAAATGCACAACAGTCTCTTTTTCTTGTGGCCCTTCCCCGACTTTGCACAAAGACTCATTCAAGGCTGAACTGAAGAGTAACTGAAACTAACGGGTCACACCAGAGCAGCTAGCAGCCTCGGGGCCCTTCTCTGTTTACAAAGATGACATGTTTTGTCGATCAGCCAGAGCCATATGACGACCCCCACTCCCACTACCACCCCACCCCTCTTTTGTGGATTCAAAAGCCAAATCCACAGAGGGACATGTTGTTAAGACTCAACCACTGGGGAGGGTAGAAGTGAATAAAGACATCTGTCTTGCAATCTGTAAACTCCACAAGCATTTCAGAGCTCTTAAAAAAGCTGGAAACAAGATGGCGTTTGACGAGCAAGGCTCGAGGAAGACAATGAGACCCACTGTTCGAAACTCAAGGGAGGGAGGAAAACCTGAAAAGAAAGAAAAAGATTTATTTAACTGTCCGATTCAAACAAATAGACAGCTGTACTCACATCCTCACCTCTGCACTCAGTCCTTTTGAGTCGCCTTAAAAAGCATGTTTTCCCTGTCAGCGCCCCCCTGATAACTAATGTGATGTGATGTCACCTGTGTGAAACTGTGTGTTGTGATGATGTTTTAACTCCAAGAAAGCAATAACAGCCCTTCTCTCTTATTTCCAGCTAAGGATTCCTGTAGAAAAAGTGCTCCCTTGTGGCCATCCTGCTGTGAATGAGTTTCCAACCCCATCATCCTTTACAGTACCCCTTCCTCACCCTCACATTACCCCATAATCCAACCCTCCACATGCCCCTCCCTGCTCTGTGGAAGACGCTGGGCATTGCTATCAGTTTGACTTACTCTTTTGTTTGTTTCATGCTGAATGATGCTTGTCAGTTGTGTGGGTTGTACAAGCAATTATTCGGCTTCTCTTTTTGTGCAAATTTACAAAATGCATTCCATGTTTGTTTTGTTTTTTTAATATTTAGTGACTCTTTGCATGATGTGAGCTTTTAAAAAGATATTAACATACATGACTACTGTAGTGATGGGCAGAAATGTACTGAGGCTAAATGGAAACATGCATTAAAACAATGGGACTGAAGCATGAAGGATGAGAAATCTGGTTTGGATTTCAGACTTTACAAGAATAGACTGTTATTAATATGAAGGCAGATTGACTTTGAGATTGAAGAAAAGCAGTAGACTTATGTATTTTTTTAAAAACCGCCTCCATGAAACTGTGGCGTCTGAAATTGCTGCATTTCAAGAAAATGTCTTGCTGAAGAAAAGCACACTTCAAGTAGTTAATCATTGGGTTTCTGATAGGCTAATCACTTCTTGCTTATTTGGTGACACCTGTGGTTAAAGTGGTAACAGGAAGTAGAGTTTTGTGCTACGACAAGCTCTCGTTGAGCACCTTCTTTTTTAGAAGTGCGACAGAAAAGCAGCCCGTGTCCGTTCTGTATCCGTTATTGTGCAGCCAAAAAACCTCGTCTTGATGTAGATATTTAAAATCTGTCAATTTGTCTCATGTTATGTTGTTCAAATTGTTAGCAGGGAGTAAAGTTGCTTCTCTTGTAGATACATTTTTGATTAGTCTCCTTCACAATAAAAGCCACCGTGTGCTTTCATCATACACTGTATATAAAAGATAGGTGTATCTTCAGGATTTGAAATGTAAAGTCAAAGCAAAAGTGGATTACGTCTGCATTCTTTTCAGTGGCCATTAGGGGGCAGTTCCTCTGCTGATAAAAAGAAGTATAATTGCATAAATGTTTAATACCTCAATAAAAACGGTATAAATCACAATATAGGTTAAGTGAGATCTACTTTAGGGCAACAAATTATTACTGTATGAGCGTTGCAGTTTCTTGCGATTGCTAGTTTCCAAAATCCAATCCCAGTTCTTGTGGGCGGGGCTTTACAAACCACTGATGTCACAGCAGCTATGGCTCTCTTTTATATACAGTCTATAATTTTAGTAAGTGAAGTTTTGTTTGTTTGTTTGTTTTTATGTGAAGCTTCAGCAATACAAGAGTCAACAACTCAGCTGTAACCAGATAAAATTCATACTGTATTACAGTTAGAATGTTAGAATGATAAGAAAGGTGCTTCCCGGCACTGTAAATTAATTGCAGAATGTAACCACATTACATTGTTTTGCATTTTCTTTAAGAATTATAAAGACATTTAAACAATAAAAAATAAAATGAAGATTTACTTTCTTAGTGTCCCCTTGCTGATGTTGTTTCTCTTCAGCCTCATGCATGAACAGATGTGAGCCTCCTCTCTTTGCCACTTCTCCCGTACCTCATTCATCGTCATGTGTTTTGTGCATCGTTGTATTAGCTTTCACATTTGCACTTTTAATGTTTTATACCCGAATGTGATGGTTTTTTACATACTATATATTAATGTTGTAAGTGCAATTGTAACTTTCTTTTTTTCTCATTGTTCTCAATATGAAGGCACATTTTCAAAGTCAATCATCTTAATGTCCATTGTCCTGCAGGGACCAGTGTTATTTGTATCAGTGTTACGCATATATTAAAGACATTTTTAATAAAATAAAGGCCAATTTTTCACCATATATTATACCTGTGAACATAATCATTGTCTATGACAAACATTACTTTATTTTTAGGAAATTAAATCAAGGTTTATTTAATAAATGGATGAAATAGTTATATTTCATTTATCAGAGGCTTACAGTGAACAAATGTTGGTGCCAGTAGGTTGTACTTGTGCGAGTTCATTAGCCAGCTGCTGTCCTAGCTTTGACTAACAATTTTTATTGAAAGAAGATTTTTAGGTGTGTTTATTTCATGGCCCTCAGATCAAATAGGCGCCTGCTGACTTAGTTTATACTTTATTGTTCCACCACTTCAAGGTTCAGGGTTACTTTTATCGCCTCTTGAAAGAGAGAATTGTCTTGAGTTGAAAGTACTCCTGCCTTAACTCACATAATTCCACATGATACCAGGGTCAAAGTACTTGAACAGAAGATCCTTTCCTTCCTCGCAATCCTCAGCTCATTGGTCTGTGTGGTTTCACTTTCCTTTGCAGTAATCCCTGGCTCTGCACTGAGTAGGTCTTCAGCCCTCAAGCTTTGCTAAGGGACCAGCCTTTGTGGGCACTGAGTACCTCAAATGTGACCAGAGGCTCTGTGGACCCCCCCCTCCCCATCCCTGCAGGGTTTTCTTATACATTACCTGCTCTGCTATAATACGTGTTAACGTGTATGTGCTTCAATGCTGCTTTAAACTCACTTTGAGCAATCTAATCCACCATATGTTGCCTCTGCTTATGCTTACATGTTTACGTGTTGTGTTGTTGTGACTAATACCTTTTCCACTTCAGTTGTGATGGAGAACATGCACCTATTCGTTTATTTACATTTTTGTACACCTGAATGACCACAGACAAGTCGTGGGATCGTAACACGGGCTGTACCTTTTATTTCACTGTTTAAAAAAGAAAATCATGGCGTGGACACAATATAATCGGGTGTTTTATGTCTATAGTGTATTGTTTGAATGACTATGATCACTAAGATTTAATTCAAAACCGAAAGTTTTTCTCTCCTTGATATGAATCGCACTTCTGAATCTTTTATTTGTAAGCATTTCTGCTTCGGCTTCCTCCCTCTAACTGCCTGCTCTTTTCTCTTTGTCTCTTTAGCTTCTTTTAATCTGTCTTGACCACCTGAAGAGGGGATTGCAGCTTCAGCAAGAACTAAGCACCCTTTACCTCTTCCTGCTTTTCTCGCTGTATGAACCTTTTACTCTCCCCCATTGCATCTCCCTTGGTTGAATATGGCCTTAATGTGGACTCGCATGGTATTTCTGACCACCTGAGGATGGTTAAAAGCTGGGCAGGTCAGGAACCGGGCACAATTTAAATCTGCTATCATGTCTTAATGTATAGAGAGACTCTTGTAGTTCATAGAAGTCGTCGGGTGGGACTCGCAGAGGAAGTCATTATTTGACCTTTAGTTGAAATAAAATTGCTGTGACCTGCACTATGCACTCATCTGTTCAAGAGAATTCTCAACCCAGAGGCATTAGGATAAAATGACAGTGAATCATCGAGACTTGCTTTTAAACAAAAGAACAGAAGCACATAATAAACTATGTGTAATGTGTTAAAGTGATACAGTATAATGAGGACGTCCCCTTCCTTTGTTTTCTGCACATCTAAATTAAGAGTCATAATCATGCAAGAGCCAAAGCGATGTTTATGGTGCCCATGTTTACACGTCACTGCCGAATACCATGGAGGTCACATGTCATGGCCTTTTACTACACATTGTGCTTTAATATTCACTTGCCTACTCTATATTTTGCATGCATCTCTCTCTCTCTCGTTTTCATTACTGCAGTGATCTTTGACCTGCTTGTTTTTAACCCTTAAATAACAAAGTTTTGCTATCTGTTTTCCTCCATTGCTGTTTTCTTCAAATCGGTGCATATAATTCATGTACATTTGCTCTGTCCTATGATTTCAGCTCCCACTTTGCCAAATGTTAGTATAAGACGGAGTTGAATTGAAACCCCAGATAGGAGTATTAAAAAATACTCGTGCATTTATATAATTTATAAGGATATATTTTGTGTATCGAAGTGGAGACTTGTTGTTTATTACCTATGACCTTTGGACGTGACTCTGAGTGTAACATTTTGGTGTCAGGAATTGCCATACATTTTTTCTAGTATCAGTCATCACCTCTTGTAGTCAGAACCTCTCCCACACCTCAAATGATTCTGGATCTTACTTTAGTTTGATTCCATTGATGTACATTTTGAATAAAAAAGGTGATCCAAACATTTGACGCTTCTGTCTGTCATTTTCAACAGTGGCTCTAAAACTGATTGCTGTCGCCTCGCAGCAAGACGGTGCTGGGTTCAAATCTTTCGTTGTAGAATGTAAATGTTCTCTCAGAGTGTTTTTTACATGGGCTTCGGTTCATTGGTGATTCTAAATTGACTTGTCTATAAGTGTTAGCTCTGTGACAGATTGATCACCTGACCAGGGTCTACCTCGCCTCTCGTCCCGTGACAGCTGGAGTAGGCTCCAGCCCTCTCTGTGACTCCTATTTGGATAACTGGGAGGAAATGGATAGATGGTTCTCAATCTGTGAGGCGCAGATTAGTAAGGGCGATCGTGGCTCAAAGAGTTGGCAGTTCGCCTTGTAACCAGAAGGTCGCCGGTTCGAGCCCCGACAGTCTCGGTCGTTGTGTCCTTGGGCAATACACTTCACCCACCGCCTACTGGTGTTGGCCAGAGGGGCCGATGGCACGATGGCCTCGCTTCTGTCAGTCTGCCCCAGGGCAGCTGTGGCTACAACTGTAGCTGCCTCCACCAGTGTGTGAATGAATAGTGGAATTGTAAAGCGCTTTTAGGGCTCCGAAAAGCGCTATATAAATGCAATCCATTATTATTATTAAGTAGAGGGAAAAAAATAAATGAAACCAAAATGAATGAAGGTTTTTTTTTTTAAGGGAAAGTAAAATTGCACAATTTATTTAAACATATTTACTTATAAATGAATGAAACTAAACTACATCTTAGATGCCTTTTTATGACAAATAACTGATACAAACTGGGTTTTGTGACATTAATGGTTTTTGTCTTTGTTATTTTCACTTTCTTTGATGACCACAGTCAAATCCTCAAGTTGTGTCTCTTCATCGGGTTCATCTGCTTCGAAGTCTTTCTCTGGATTTATTATATATATTTACGAGAGATATGTGGACAGAAATGTTTGATTTTAATTAAAGAAAACTTACATAGATGCAAAAACTAAGCCTAACTATTTGCAAAGAATTGTTTCATTTATATATTCTAAAAATGCTGTTAAATGTATCTACTGTAACATTCCCAGGGCTATTATTAGACTACACATACACAGTGATAGCAAATTATAATGTCACACTGTAAAATACTGGATGGAAGAATATAATTCAGAGGAAAATATTGCACTTTTCCCCGGTTTGCCTCACTTTATGACTTGTATTTATCAGCTACAGTTACCAGTAGCTTTGCATATATAAGATGTTGTTATCACTGGTTGATTAGACCTCTATATTTAGTTGGGCGGAGCTTTGGTGGAAATGACATAAGCTAAATAACTTTAATGTCCCAAGACTTAACATAATGGTAATACCCACTCTTACAGATGGAGAAGTTGTTCTGTCCCACTTTGTCCTGAAGGAGGCAGTGTAAGCAAAGATGTGCATGTATAAAGAAAGAAAGAACCAGTATGTTTATTACTGATTATACTATGGATTAAATTATTTAACCTTTTTAAAATAGTTGACCACCTGCAGCATTGAATTGCTGCTCATTCCAGCTCACTACCTGCAAAACTGTGCTTTCTATGGGCCTCCAAGTCTGGAGATGACATGACAAAACCAACATGGAATGAGCCGACTACATTACAGTCTTACGTTTTCAAGTTCATATTGGTCTTGCAGTTCTCGGAGAGGTGTGCCATCAACCCCAAATTTATTCTGCAACATAACAACAAATGAAAAATGCAACCGGAGTCAGAAAGAACTGTTTACAGTATCAAGCAAAACAGGACTGGTTCATACAGTCTGACACAGCCACAGAGATCATGTCTGCAGGATGGAGTCCATCCAGGATAATGTGAAGAGACAGAGGAGACAAGACAGACTAACTCCAGAGAAATGGCAAGTATAACTTCCTGTCAAGTACCTAAAGTTTGACTACTTGCTATTGGTTGGACTTTATAAATTATTCATTCTGCACAATACTATAAATGTATTTTTTGCAATACTTATGTTCATTTATATGGCTAACATGGTGAATTTGGTTTTGCTTGTATCAACTGAACTATCTGAATGAAGAAGGGAGAATATTTATTCCCTCCCTGAATATTAAACCATGTTTTAACTAGAAGAAGTACAAAACTACAATTTCTATAAAATACTCCTACTTACATAAATATGAAAAACACTAAAATTCTCATATTATTATTATCATATTGACTTATAATTACACACTTAGTCAACATTAAAACCACACAGGTAAAGCGAACAACAATAAATTAAGTCGGTGACACTCCTCGATGGCAGCTGTCTCCCTCCCTGCAACACAGGAATAAAACCTCGGAGGAGCAGCTCCAAGGACAGGAGAAAGACTCCAAAGTTTTGGCCAAGCTTAAAACTGCACATCCTGCTACGTGAGATGATCGCTTGTTTGTATATTGAAGAGGTTCGTTATCGTTTGGCTGACACCCATTTTAAGTTTGTCGAAATCTGGGGCCCTTTTCTCAATCATATTAATGGGAATTTAACATAAACTTTAACCCATTTGACTGCACTTTGTGTTTGTGTGAAACTGCACTTCTGCCGGACCCTGATTCCTTCCTGGACATGTTTCCCACATCTTCTGGTCTTGGTGAACTCTCTGTTGCCCTGTCTAAACTCACACAGAAGATCATCTTCTTTGGACAATGGTGTTTCTTTTGAACTTTTGATTTATACTGGCTAACTGGTGTATTTTTATTTATTTAGTTTTTATTTTTTTCCTTTTCCTTCCTGTTTTCCTGTTTGGGTTTTTTTGTGTGTGTTTGGTTTCTTTTTTTTTCTGTGCTTAAATGTTATTGTTTTTGAATCTTATGTCCTTTGTCTGGTGTGACGTTATGTAACTTTGAACTTAAAATCTTATAAATAAACATTTTTAAAAAAAACACTATGCACATCCTTATTTTATTCAGCATCTTTGGTATAGTCAAGAATCCAGCAGAATCCTACTATTTTCCCTTACAGTCCTTTGTTTTTAGCACTGATTCATTGATCACACACATGAAATTTATGACATAAACATTAGACCCAAACACTGATAGAAACTGATATTTATTTCTTCCATGGTGCACACAGGTAAGTCAGTCCATCACACCTCGCTGCTTTGTTGATCCTGGGATTGGTTGATGGCTGAAGCTCCAACAGGCAGAGTACATTGAGCATTCTCTCTCCCCTTAAGCAACAAAGCAGAGCTGAGACTTCGCTCCCTTACCTGGGATCACTTGTCTTGATTTGCAGAAGTTGGCAATTCTCAATTTTGTCTTGAAGGTAGGGAAAAACTTGCATGTGAGTGTGGGCTGTATACTAATATGCGTGCTGTCATCTTCAAGCGTCAGATGAGTCAGAGCAGCTGCACATCTCTCTCGTGCCTTCCCAGCAGCCTCAGTCCACATTTCCATACTTGTCATTAGCCTGGTTGTCCCTGCTGAGGCACAATGTCCCCTCTAATGGGACTTGAAACAGCTCTCTGGTTCACATCCTCCTGATCTGGAGCCACCTCTTCCTCCAGCAGCAGCTTGATATGTAGTTGCAGTCAGGGCCCAGATGCTGTAGCATCTAATGATAGACTGGTAAATGGTTCGCTCTTGTCCTTTGTCTTCTTCTGTAGGGCTCTGAGGAGATTGTCAGCATGACCTTGCACAGGGCTGTTGTGGCCTCCATGTGTGCCTTGTGATGTCTGCTGAAGTCTAGATGCTTCTAGAAGTTTATATTTTGTTCCCCAGTCATGACTCCTGGCTTCTTTAATATGAGCTTCTGATCACAGTCAAAAGATTAATAGGGGCTGTACATTGGTGCTTGTCACTTAAACTGTGGGCATTTAAGGGACATATTGGGTGTAGCTGTCGGGTGTAGTTTACTGAGGTAGAAAACTCTGCTGTGGAGGCGATCGTGCTTTCTGATGAGTCAGCTTGTGGATATGAAACCTCCGGTGGCAGGCTGTGGTTGATAATGAATCACTGGAAGAGTCTGCAGCACTGTGCGCTCCTCGTCATCGCTGTTAAATGGTGGGGGTGGAGGTGGAGTAGGTGTAGCCATTGAAGGGCCACAGTCAGGGTCATGGTCCATTCTAATACACCGAGGCTCTAACGAGAGATACAGACGAGAACTTTTTCTGTCAAAGCTTCTCATACTTCCACATATTTAATGCTTTCGGGTGATTTTGAACATGTTTTTTCTCTTGTATTCTATCTCTTGAATTTCTGTCCTTGCAGAAATCCAGAATGTTTTATCCAAACACAAAAAGCCCTGATCACTCTATCTTTACATAAACCACATTTGGAGACAATCCAAGTCTTGATTGGTGTTTTTCTTTATCAGACTTGTTTCCCACGCTCACAAATGTCCAGTTTTGTCTATCTGACGTGCCTGATCTCTACTCTAGAGGCAATCATCACCACAAATCCAAAGTGTTTTTCACCATAATTTGATGAACAGTCAATTCAGCAAGGAGGACCCGGTCTTCAATTACTCTCTCCTTGAAAAATATTCCCAGTGTTCCTGGAACACAGCATTTACTCATCCCTGAAATCACCTTTTGACCAGATGTGAACACAGAGAAACAATTGTTTTCCTGTTTCGTCCCCCTAAATTCTAACAGTTTATTTCAGATCTCTCGCTATTTGAGGACAACGTGCTCCATTCCTAGAAATCCCCATGGAGAGGGTCTGGGGTCCAAATAATCAGGCTACTCATCTCTCAAATACATGAGGTTAGAGGCTGTAAGCCTTCTTGCGAGATCAGTAAAAGCCAAGAGATCCCACTTCTGACACCAACCAAGCTCATTCTGCAAATCTGAAAGACATTGAGACACAACCAGGTTGTCCTAAGTTGCATTTACCTTTGCAAAGGGATCAAACAACAGTAACAAGAAAAACAACAACAAAACATCGCAGCAGTCTGCATGACCTTTGACAAAAACAAACGGTAAGCAACACTGTGTATTAAAAAGTAAATTGTACATCAACATAGTGATCAAAATTTGAACCAAAGATTTCAAATTTAGACTCATAAATCCCTGCTCGAGGTTTTCAGACCAGCTCTTGTGTCATTTCCCTGTTTCACTTAGCAGACCGATCATCTGATGCATTAAATCATTACTTATTATTAATCTCTGTCTTCCTCCCGACTCCCGACCAGCCGTGGGAGATAACTGTCTGTCCCTGAGCCTGGTTCTGTGGGAGGTTTCTTCCTGTTAAAAGGATGTTTTTCCTTCCCAGTGTTGCCATGTGCTTGCTCATAGAAGGTCATTTGAGGCTGGGGTTTTTCTATTACAATATAAAGCACCTTAAGGCGATACATTAAATTAAATTGGAAGTCTCTCAGTTCCTGCATGACTTTCAGATACTATTGATTATTCATTATTTTCTTTCCCAAAGACCTTCCACTTGTTATTTGTCTTATACTAATTGTCCACTTTCCAGCCAAGTTTTCAGCTAATAAGTCTTTGGGAATCACCCTGTTTCTGCAAAAATACTAGTATAGGTATGTCATAATTTGACACTTCTGTAGATTAAACTAAATAAATGTAAACAAATCAAATGTTTTCTTCAGCCTGGTGAACTATTGCTTTTGAACACCATAAAAAATCCAAGAAAGTCCGGATCACTGGAAGCAAAATACAAAGAAACGAGAGGAGGCTCAAGACTGTAGCAAAGCACTGCAAACACAAACCACGAGAGCCTGTTTTGTACGCTACATGTGCTCTCTAATAATCAAACGCAATGCATTCTGGGGCAGTGCGGTGACAGACGCCATGATTTTGCTGTAGCTGGACCAGAAAATGGATGCTTCCTGCTAGCTGAATGGCTAGCTGTAGCTGCAAGCTGTTTTTTTGTAACATTTTCAACTACAATTTTTCAGGAAAGAGTTCGTAAGGGAAACACACCTACCAGACGGTTTCTTCTTAGGTCTGTTTTGACCCTTTAACTGTTATCAAAGAGTGTGATCAAGCTTTTGATGCGGGGCTGGGTTAGCTGGAAGCTACAGAATCAGTTAGCAGGCTAATGCTAGCACGATAATAATAATTGCCGGTTGATCGTAAGAATAAATGCGCTTTTTCCAGCTCAGTTAAAAGACAGGCGTACATGTAGATGGGATCAAAGGCTACACCTTAAGGTAAGAGCACTACACTGATATCTAACGAGAAACTTAAATGTTGATAAATGTGTTTAGCTTGTTCAACGTGTTTGCTTGTGAGGGATGGACCCTGCATAGGATGGAAGCTGTCGGTGTACTGCGTCACTATGTCGAGGCGACTGTGATGGCATGAAATCCAGCTGTTTTCTCACACTTTAACATCCATAATAGGCTTAAAATATAAATTACGGCATTTTAACATTTTGCCCATTCACCGATTTTGTATTTTAGACTCTACAGACCGTTTTCTCTGCTAACCGCATGGAGTGTGAATGAACGCGTTACCTCCAGCTATTTGTGTCAGTGGAGCTACAGAAAGCATGTGATAGGGCGCGAGGAGAGAAGCTGTGGTACTGTGAGAGAAAGTCAGGAGTGACAGAGAAGTGTGTGAGAATGATGCAGGACATGTATGAGGACAGTGAGACAGGGATCTTCTCTAAACCCCTTCTTGTTACAGTGATCGTGAGAAGGTTAACAGATGTGTCTGGATAAGGTGTTCACAGATGACATTGTTATCTTTAGGGACCGGGTGGAGGAAAGTTTGGGGATGTGGAGGTATGGACTGATGAGAAGTGAAAGTCAGCAGAAGCATCACGTGTGTAAATGAGAAGAAGACAGTGAAGATACGGAGTAGAGGTTGTGAAAGCGAACAAGCTTTAATACTTAGGCCAAGAGTGCAGGCAGAATGGAGAGGGTAGAGATGAGTGGCAGAAGGATAGTAAGAAGAGTGAAAGGCAAGGCTTACAAGATGGTAGTGAGAGCTGCTGTGATGTATGCTTCAGGAACTGACAGGAAGACAGGATTTAGAGCTGGAGGTGGAAGTGCTGAAAATGCTAAGATTTTCACTAGGAGGGACCAGGATGCGCACGATTACAAATGAGTATATCAGAGGACAGCTTGGGTTGAGCGATTTGGAGGCAGCATTAGAGAGGCAAGTCTGGGATGGCTTGAAAATGAGCAGAGGTGAGATCGTGGATATATTGGATACAGGATGTTAAATGTGGGGCTGCCAGGCAGGAGGATAAGAGAAAGGAGAAGGACATGTAGGAGGTTGTTGTGACGGAGGAGGATGGCAGGTGTAGTGTGATGAAGGTAGATGATCCACTGTGGTGACCCCTTAATGCAGCAAGAAAAAGATGACCTCTGGTTATTTATGCTGAAACTGTAACACATACATTTGCCTAATCTGTCTGAAATCCTTGGCCCCATTAACAGGTATGGCCTGGATTTGACTTGGACGGTGCTGGTTATGGCAGAAGGGACGGACACTGGCGAGATGCCCTCCTTTGAGCCAAGTCCCAGTTCTGAAGCAAAAAAGAGACACATTTCTTCTGATGGCAGTGAGTGTTTATCTGGGTTGCTGTCATTTCCTGTTTCTGTTTTAACGTGCCAAAGTTACTCCGGGACATCAGCCATCAGCGGAACTTAAATTCCTAGTTTTCCCCAGGATGTGATCATCAGATACAGCAAGTTTTCTGTGTTTGATAGCAACATGATCTTAAAAACAGGAACAAAGACAGTGTCAAGTTTTGTTCATCAACGAGACCAAACCAAGCTGCTGTGATGCACAATCAAAACGTTTGATGAGAGAATAAAATAAATGTAATATTACTACTAATTTAAGATTTATTCTGTATCTTCCCATCATCCAACTCTAGCAAAATGGCCTCACTATGGACACGACAGCCTGTCAGTGCAAGTCTACTCAGTCCTTTATAATGGGGCTCTCATAGCTGTGCACCGGCCCCATGCAGATCAGAAGTTTTCAGTTTATATTTACCAGGGGAACCTGGTCTGTGCGCCATTCTTGTTTAGGCTATTATTGGGCCCTTTAGATCGCTGCATAGGAGACAAAAGAGCTGAAGTAAAATTTGTAGGTCGCACACATAATCCTTCACTCTGCATAGCCCAATACCCACTCAGGTGGACACAAATGTGGCATTGTGAATCCCACATAGGTCATCAGGATATGTTTCCAAGCACCACTCAGCACTGACAATAGTTAAGATAAGATAAGATAAAACTATATTAATCCCTCGGGTGGGTTCCTCTGGGAAATTCGGTTTCCAAAAGCACAGCACCGACAGAAGTTACAGAGCATGAGCAGAATATTATATATATCCACATATATAAATACAGAGACATATATAAATAAAATATACGAAGGGGATAAATGGAATAAAAATAAAAATACAAGTGAATTGCACATTTAAAGTATTGAGGTCTATTGCACCGTTGACTATTAACAAAAGTATTGCTATTGCACAAAATGTAATTGCACAGTGAAGTGAAGAGGCACTACAGCTTAGTTGTTCCCCCTCCTTTGTCCTCCTGTTTCCCCTCCAGAGAGGAGTTAAACAGTCTGATGGCGTGTGGGACAAAGGAGTTTTTAAGTCTGTTGGTTCTTGACTTTGGGAGAAGTTAATAATATATATATAATAATTAGTTTAGATATTTTCTTTATTTTCTTCATCTCATATGTCATTGTACTGAATTTGAGCAAACCTTAAGCTTGATGCAGACTACGTTTAACAGTTATCCACCTCATATCATAACTGACTAAGGTGCCTCTTCATATTAATATTATTTCATTATTAAAGCTATTATCTTTTTTTATATAACAGCAATAGTATATTACAATATTTTATTTATATTTTATTTTGCATCCACCAAGGGCTGCAGGTGATCTGCAGTTTCACCCTTTCCCAAGCTGGAGACATTTTCCTTTTCACACACTTTCCTTGGCTGAGCAATGACACAACCTTAATATACCTTATGCATCTCTCTATTTATTTAATATGTGTTTGTGTGAATCATGTATTTTCTTTCATTCTATTCATTCTGGGCATGATCTTCATCCCAACTATGTTTCATTGTTAAGGTCTAATTTAATTTAGCCTTTTGTTTATTTTACTTTTTTCCTTTTGTATTTAGGTTTTTTAATTTTTTTTTTTTTTTGCCTGTCCCGTTTGGTTCTTTTGCCATCAGAATTATTGTAATTCCTTTAGATAATAATATTTATGTGTATTCAGTCGGGTCTGTTTCCAGCCCTTTTTAAACTTCAGTCGGCTGATAACACAATCCGGTTTCTGTGATCTCTACTTTGATCTCTAATTTTCAGTTGTCCCTTCAGTTTTGATCGCCCATGCTTGGAAAAGTCTATACTCTTCCATTGTTTGTTAATGCTTTTACTTTTTATTTTCTGTCTCTCCCTTTCATCTGTCTGGGTGCTGGCAGCCAATCATTCTGTGTCTTACAGTCACGTGCAAATTGTCCCTCTTTTCCACACTCCCAGCATGTGGTGCTAAAGCCACTGTTTGGTGTGTGTCTGCCTCCACCTCTTGCTCGTCCACTATGCATTCCTCTCCCTTTCTTTTTGGATTAGTCCTGCTCTGGCTTGTTGTTTTTCTAAACATTTCTCATCAGGTGTTACTTTTGCTTGTTTATTCTCCATCTTCAAAGATTTTGCTGGGCCGTCACCGGCACGCTTGACTTCAGAGTGGTTTACTGATACGGCCTTCGACTTCACCCTAACAGTGAAGCTGTATCAGTTTTATGAGATGAAACTCAACCGTTCTCCTTTGTCACCAGTATGTGAGCCTCAGCAAAGAAAACAAAAATGGAAGTAGTTCAGCAGCTTATTGTGCTGTAAAATCAACTTACTTCAGACACACACACACATAGACATTTGCGTGCTAATTTGTCACGAAGTACTTCCGGCTACCTCTAAAACCAGTCTAAACTTAGTTCTTTTTGGCGAACTTAAACCTATTTTGTCACACGCGTTTCTTAAAACCACCTCGGCGGTTTTATACATCAAAATAGTGTTTCTCACCCTCAGACGTCTCACTGGTGGTTCGGATCGCCAGACTGAATCCCACCGCCGTGGACCAGACTATAAACACCGGCACGGACCCGAATTCACGTCCCATCTAAGAGGGCTGTGCACAGACTTCGGTGCTGGCTTCCCACGGCGTCAGGAATCAGTGCTGGATCCTGGAACAGAGTCACAGATAACAGATCTGTTCTCAACGTCTTCAGCTGAGAGTCAGAGAGCGGAGACACACACGCTGCAGGGCGGTCACAGAGCGCTCGCACCAGAGTGGGGGCTCTGTGATGTGCGCTCTGTTCTTGCACTTGTCTGTATTTATATACAAAAATAATACAACAGTGAATACGTCTATTCATAGATAGAGGAATGTTAGTGCGTATGTATGTGCGTATGCAGGTGTGTGTGTGATTCTGAAGGACGCGGCCCTTCTTCTTGTTAGGAAGCGCAGATAAGTGTCCAGCTCTCCTCCTCCTGGTAGGAGTGAAACTGCTTGTTCAGCTCTTATCGCTGTGGGAAAGAATTTCTAAAACAGAAACAAGTCTTGCAGTGGACAACAGTCTAAGTCATCAAAAGGTCATCCTGCAGTATTCTATCACATGTAAACTTGCATCATTAAAAGCTTATACTGACTACTGAGTACACTTTTCCATTGACATGCTCCAATGTCACTACAGTGGCAGCCTCAGTGGTTCAGCCAGCACTGACTTTTACAGACTAACAATAATGAATTGAATTAATAAGATCACTCTAATTTCATAATGATCCTGTATCCAATCATCGACATTGGAGTGCGCACACATCGAGAGTTCAGGAAAGTAGGAGCTGCTGTTATTAATTGTGTTTAATAGTAATAATAAGAAAATGTACACACAGTTGCATAGCTGCCAGCACTACTGTTTAGATAAATGCAAAGTTCAGCAGAGCACACAGCTTATGTGCTGATTAAATCTACCTCACCAGGCTCACAGGGAGTAGCAGAGGAAACCTGAGTCAGAGGTGTGTTTTAACGCTTCAGGTTTCAGCAACATTGCAGCTCTCTATTTTGAAAGTATAAAGACAGTTCTGTGTTGTTGTTGTTGTTGTTGTTTACAGACCAGGGATGCAATAGGTGTACGTCGTTATCCTGCAATGACACTATCTGTAAATAAGGTGCTAGTGTGTTTTTTTTTTTCTTCCTTTAATTTTTATCATTTAGTTTTGAAGATGCAGACACACATGTAGTCAGATCACACAGCACTATTTAGCATACATCTGACATGCATATGTAAAAATCCATTATGAAAAATGTTGCCATTTGTTTTAAATGACCAAATCATTTGGTTAAATCATTACTCAAAACTACAGTTAGTCTGAAAACCTAATGTGGCTCAGCTCTTCACACCATTAACATGTTGTGCACTAGCTCTTCATATGTTTATGAACCTGACAATAAATGCCACTAGGGATGCACCGATACCGATACCGGTATCGGTTAACTTTTACGAGTATGAGTACACACAAATTTTACAGTATCGGCCCCGATACCGGGTATCGGGGCCGATACTGTAAAATTTGTGTGTACTCATACTGGTAAAAGTTAACCGATACCATGAACCGATACTAACTTATTTCATTAATCAGAGGGTGGCTTGTAATTTCTGTTGTAGTTTTTTAGATTGGTCACTAGGGGGACATCCCGCGCTAAACAGGCACAGGGTTAGGCGAGTGAGACTGGCAGCTCCAGATAAAAAAGAGAAACTGGAGGCTGCTGTAGCTAGGCTAAACAAAATGTCAGCAGTGTGGAACAGCCAACTTTAACTCAGGTTTTGGAAAAGCGATGAAAAATGTCAAGAGAAAATCCACGGGCAGTTAAAATAACAGAGGCTCTGACTCATTTTATCGCTCTGGATGACCAGCCAATGCCGGTCGTGGAAAACATAGGATTGAACCGTCTTCTCAGCATACTCGAGCTACGATATGAAATTCCCAACCGCCCACACATCAGGGAGATAATGGTGCCAAAACTTTCTGAAGAGGTGTGTGCGCGATGTCAGTCCTTGGTTTAACGGCACAGTGGACTGATAATCCACGGGCAGATGAGGAGTTTGTTCGTCAATGCCAAATACTTTCGTTATTTTGTTTGTTTGTTTACATTATGGACACTCTGCAATAATTTAAAAGTTTATTTTATTCTCAAACCTAATTTGTATTTATTTTATTCCAAACAGAAGTGTTTATTTATTATTCTGAAAGCTCGAGACAGTGCCAATAGTTCAGTGATATTTTGTAAAATTACAATGTGGAGACTCTGCAATAATTTAACAGAAGTGCTTATTTTTCACTTGAAATTTTTTTGTGGTCATTTTTATTAAGATTTTATTTTTTATCGGCAGAGAATAAATAAAACCTGTCTTCCAATTCATTGCATTTGTGTGTGTGTGTATTTGTGTGTGTGTGTGTGGTAGAAGTATCGGTTTTTGTACTCTGTATCGGCAAGTACTCAGATCCAAGTATTGGTTTGAAAAAATTGGTATCATTGCATCCCTAAATGCCACTGTAATTAACAATAAAAATAAGTTAGCTCTCTGTTTTATAAAAGATGTCTTTATTATGTTTTTTTGTAAACATCTGTGATCATATGGGTCCCTTTTGTTTTTCCTTAATTGCTTCCTTGTGTCATTTTATTGCAGGAGAGGAGCCCATGAGAAAAATGCCTTTGACAAAATTTGGTTCCAGACCTCGATTTGAGCCGGTGCACTTCGTAAGCGGCGGGAGCAGCGGAGGAACCTACACTGATGAGAAGGAGAACGATAAGGAGCGCAGGAGGAGCGAGCTGTACAGTCCGAGGGACTCTGAACACTTTTCATACAACAGCAGCAGCAGAGCACAGGGATCCTCCTCAATGAGGCCCGCTTTTGACAGAGTGCCAACATACACATCTGACTCCTGGGGGTCCCACAGGGACCGAGAAAGAGACAGAGACATTTCTGCAGGTAGTGGGTTGGGTTATGGAAGTCGTGGGTCGTCGTCAAACTTCTTGGCAAAAACGCAGCAGGAGTACACGGCAAAATATGAAGCCCAAAACTTCCGGAGTTCAGACTCTTACTCTCAGCCGCCCAGGTACAACGGGTACGGGGGAGGGGGGCGATCGGGAGGCTGGGATTCGGGACGTCAGGGTTTGGGCTACAGCCATCAAGACAGGCCGTCATCGAGCAGGCTGTTCAGCAGAGTCTACAATAGCCCGGGGAGGAGCAGTCCTAATGTTTCTCAGTCGGGCTCTTCGTTGCAGCCTCTTCCAATATCTCAGCCAACATTAGATGAGAAGCAAAGGCTGATTGCCAATGTAGCATCTGCACTGGCTGTTGCTTTTAGGGACCCTATGTACATGACTGGAAGTGACTCACCAAACTATAATTTCATGTTGAGCCGTAGCATCCAGGCCTGCAAAACCAACCCCGAGTATATTTATGTGAGCCTGAAGGACATTCCTCAGGCTGATCTACCAAAGAACAAGAAAGTACCGACAGACGGCTACGCCTGTGAGCTGAGATGCCAGGGTGTGTATCTCGCTACTGGATACTCCGGAAGTAAAAACGGGGCAAGAGACAGAGCCTCCGAGCAGGCTGTAAAACTTTTCCTGAAGCCGGTCGAGGTTCGTGTCGTGCAGCGTAAATTCAGACACGCTGTAGTTAATGACATGGTCGTGTGCCAGCTACACAGCCCAACACCAGCATTTTTGCCTGCACTCCGCAACCCGGAAGATAAGCCGACGCCTAGCTCCAAGGGCCAGTACGAGCCTGACAAACGTAAGCACTGGACAGAGTTTGTGGTGTTGGACAATGCTCACGACGCTATCTGCATACTGAACAACTCTGCAGCTTTTAATCGCATGAAGATAGACTATAAATTTGATCTGCTACCCAACAGCACTACATGGCTGTGCAGCGTTTTCCTGCAGGACGAGCTGGTGGCACAGGCGATGGGCACCAAAAAGAGCTCTAAGCACGCAGCGGCGCAGGAGGCGGTCAGAAAACTTCGCCTGAACCAAGCGCAACGGCAGCAGCAGGAGCAGATGCAGCAGCAGCTGCAGCAGCAACGACAACCGCAGTCTCAGTACTCCAGAGGAAATATTCAGTCAGATTGTGGTGGACGATTCGGGCAACAAGGTGGCAAAAAGAAGCTGAGCGAGCTGGTCATCCTGGAAAACTCTGACAATGCGATCTGCATTATTAATGATACCGCTCAGTTTAATAAAGTGACTGCTGATTACAAGTTTACAGTTCTGCCCGATCATCGCTGGAAGTGTGAAGTTTACTTAGAAGGACAGTATGTCGCAGCAGGAATTGGGCCAAAGAAAATAGTGAAGCACATTGCAGCGATGGAGGCTTTAGCCACACTGAGACAGACGCAGGCTGTGGTCAAATCCAACTTAAGAAAGGAGGGTCACAGCGACGCCATATCACGTTCTCAGATCATGGGTCGCTCAGGCGAAGAGGCCACGAGGCAGGAGATAAAGGAAGACAACATTGGAAACCAGCTGCTCCGGAAGATGGGCTGGAAAGGAGGCGGTCTGGGCCGCGACGGGGATGGAATTGCGGAGCCGATCAGAGTGAAGGAACAGTTCTCGAGAGAGGGTTTGGGTATGGACACGGATAAAACCGCAAATCAGCTCAGCAAGCGCGACATCGAGGACATCATTCGGAACTACGCCAGTTCAGAGCGCCAGGACGATCTGCGCTTCTCCACCGACCTCACCAATGACGAACGCAAACAGATCCACCAGATATCCCAGAAATACGGGCTGCGAAGCAAGTCGTACGGACAGGGATGGCAACGCTTCCTCGTCGTCAGCCGCAAAGTACACAAAGACCAGCTCATTGGTCAACTTCTACAGGAAGGACAGGTGGGCCGATACGAGCTTGTGAAACCTCAGGCCTCACACTAAATTGCATGATAGGAAAAATCGTATATATTTTTTTTTAAAGGACGCATTCATCGTCTTGGACTTGAAGGCAAACTGCACTCAAGCGTACCTGCTGTGTTTGTACTATGTTGCAAATTTCCAGCACATGTTAATAAACGAGAATCTTTCAGGTATCTGGTGGTTTCAGCATTCCTTTGCCATGAACTATATTTTCGCTCTAACAGGGGCTGTAGGATGGATTTTGTCTTTTTGTCTCTCCTGCTTTTCCACATGAGCTTGTGGTCAGTGCATTGTGGTAACATATCCTAATGACGCTCCAGTTAATGCAATTCTTTCCAGTTTAAAAAAAACCAACAAATTTAGGCTTTTGTCACCTTTTGTTTTGTTCTGTGACTATTTAAGAAACCTGGCAGAATATGCAGCTTTTCTCACTGCTTGTTTGTGAACATTGGTAGACAGTTAACTCATCAAAGACAAGGATTATAGCGGCATTAACATCAAACTGTAGCTAGGTGCTCATACCAGTCCCACTGTAGTGATAAGGCATCTGTATTCAGCAATACCTGCAATGTTGTTTGCTATTTCAGAACATGGAGATCATTTTACAAGAGCTGCATCCATGAGCAGAAAATCTTCACATTGTAAGCTGTGATCTTTGTTAATGTCAGATGTGTTGGTTTATGTGAGTACAGTCAACGTGTCTGCTTGTTTTCACAGCTGTAATGACTGAATAAATTAAAACTGAGAATCATCAAAGAGGCTGAAATTAATTCAAATATTTTGTTCTTCTGGGTTAAGAAATAAGTAGCAAACAAATGGTGTATATTTATTTTTATTTACAAGAAAATGTACAGTTTGTTACATGGGTTACCGGTGCAAAGGTTTATAATCTGAAAATGGACACCATCCTGTTTAAAACAGTGTAATCAGCTTTTTATGGCAGCTGATTTCCAAGATTGTAAAATAGCATAGAAATGTTTACACAGCTTTAAAAAGTCAGCATTATGAAACCAAGTTAAGTGCTTGGACAGGGTACTAAATATCCTTTCTCTGTATTGAAGAGGGACATTTGTGTTTAGATTTTTTTTTCCTTTTAAATCAAAGGCATGGCTTTACAAGAAAAGCTGAGAGAGAAAATGACCCCCAAAAGGCATCTGCTGAGTTAGAGGGATAGATGTCTATGCCGGGTTAATTTTCGATCCCTCTTAAAGGCTTTTGATAGGCAGAGACAAAACCAAGAAGAGTGAGCCCCAAAACACCCAAGAACAGCTTTGCTTTTTGTAAATATGAGCTGCCAGTATCTACACAGCAAACCACACAGCAAGCACATCTAAGTATCTGTCGCCCGATCATCCGACCACATTACTTCATGTATGAATAAATGGGTAGAAAAGTGACAGCTGAGAGAAGAGAGAAAAAAAAAATGTTGGGGCATGTAGCAAGTAACCCGGATATAACAAGGTACATTAACTTTTACCAAACATACGCTATTGCCCAACGACAGCATTCAGCAGGAGTGAATGCCACAACACAACGGCATACAAACTTTGCAACAGTTAGGGGGACAAATATACCAAAGGATTTTTTAAGATGTGTCATTTCATTTTGGTGAGATCGGTCAATTTTCTTGATCAGTGTTTTCTTGTTACTGGGCTGGACACTGTTCATACTCCCAACGACAACGGGGGTCAACAGTCACGCCAACTCTGTTCAACAATAGCGGAAACCCTTTTCTCGTACTCCCGTTTGTTTTCCTGGTAGAGCTGGGCTGCTTGGCTGTTGGCAGGACTGTTTGGGTTTGGCTCATCCAGTAAAGACTTTAAATACACAACAGAGAATGCCTGTGGGTTAGGTTTCTAATAACATTTTATGGCATAAGAGTCAGAGCTGCGTACTCATTACTGTAAGGCGGCAGGATACCTGTATTGAAGTTAAGATTGAAGACACATCGTAGGTTGGACTCCAACGATTCTGAAGAATATCTAAGCATATGCTGCCGTCTGCATACACTGCAAAAGAGCATTGGAGACCACACAATGTTAAAACTTTAGGGCGTGATTATTTTAACATCAATAAATATCTCAAACTCAGTATGTTGGTAGATACCATTTGGATGAAACATTTTGGAGACAAATCTCACTGTCGGAGGTTTATTTGGATATTCCTCTGTGAATTCAATGGTAAGTTTGAAGGTTCCTGAGAGAAAGAGAGAAGGAACGGCACAATGTGAATTAAAATACATAACAAAACAGAATTGTTTGAATATAGAGTACCATGTATATTGATGGATGATCTGATATCGTCGTGTTGGTGTTGTTCCCAGATCATCATGAAAATGTTGTTCCAGGTTCAACATTGCAAGTGACCAATCACATTATTGTGACGTTATTCTTTTGCGCACCAACCCATTCGTGCATTTATGAAATTCCAGTGTTGCAAGGACAATATCAATTCTGCTTAGCGTTTATTAAAGGGTCAGGGTCCGTTGATCGGCAGACAGAGGCGGTTTCTCGCAGCTTAAGTACAGTTTTTTGTTTTACGCCGGTTTTTCCCGAAGTCGCAAAAGTATGACATCACAACATTCTGATTGGTCACTTGCAATGTTGATCCTGGAACAACCTTTAGTATGATGATCTGGGAACAACACCAACACGAGGATATCAGATCGTGCTATATTGATGGTGATTGATGGTGTCTTCTCTGCCTTCTTTTATTCTTGTTATTAATGTTTTTCAAATATTAAAAGTTTAAGATTAATAAATACATTAAATTTAATCAATGCATAATGATAAGCAGTTGTTGCTTTCTGGCCAAAAACAAAACAAATCTTCCACTAAAATATACTCAAAACTGTACCAATCGATATGATCCAACTACAAAAGCTCTATGCTTAACAGTCATCATGGTTTATTGCTGAGTTAATGTCAGGTCAGCGCTGGGGAGATGCATTATGTGGATGCAAAGGGCTTTACGGACATCTTACCATCTTCAAAAGGTGTTCCCTCAGGTCTACAAAAGAGGAAACAGTAAAGGGGATAAATCACCTGCAAAAATGCACTTTTCAAAACAGCCACAAAATGTCTGATATAGCTTTTATTAGAGCAACTTACCCAAAAATGACAGCATTCCATACCATGATATTGTTTTCTGATGGGGCTCCACTAACTCCAGCTGGAGGGTCCTCTTGCAGCCTGACAGATAAAATGGACACACAGTTATATCACAGATAAAGAAAATGACTGAAACAGTCAGTTGTCAAAGTCTTTACTATTATTACCTCTTAGGCTGGTCATTAGGGCAGACGAGCTAAGTATTTAAAACTGAAAATGAACCTCCTAATGTATTAATCCTAAAAGGACTCTGACACTACATATTTACCAATAACATACACTTAGTGCTTGGCAATTATATATATATATATTATTCCACTATTTTCCGTTTCATTGTGTTTCTTCTTTTGTGTAGCTTTACCTTAATGAGATATTTTACAGAGCTACTCGGCTTTATTTAAGCCATGTTTTTATGATGATGTTTAATGTTTCTGCCTGCTGTAAGACAGAAACTTAAAACTTTTCAAAGTAATGTTTTGAGGCAAAAAACAAAAAGAGTCCTTTCAAAAACACATCTGAAGGGCCATTACAACCACTACCTGTCTGATTTAACCAGTTCAAGTTCATCCTATTATTCACGCTCTTGAAGTATGCTGAAATACTATAAATATCGTGTTACAGTGGCCCAGAAGAGATTAGATTTTGGACCTTGTGACCACCAGTACTGTGTGGTTGGACCATACTGTGCAGGTTTTTAGTGGCTGCATAGCAGATGGTTTCTGATCTTCGGGTTCAGGTAGCCCTCTGTCAAGGCCCAGGGATAGAAGGTCTCCCAGATCAGTGTGTATATGAACAGTCTATCTAAACGTTTCACCTGGATTTGAAGGGCCACCTGGCTACCTTCTTTGACTACAAGTTAGAAGCGCATCCAACTGAAATCATATTGAAATATTGCTGTTTACAGTTTAGGCTAAATGTCGATGATCATCTCAGTTAGTACTACGACACCTAAAATAAGCCGGGACTCTTAAGCTGCACTACCTGAACGTTACTACTCCCGGATGTCTTGCTAACACCGGTGTCAGCGCCCCGGCGTAATTATCTTTACAGATCAGTAGCTTACCAGTCAAACATTCGTTAGTACTACCCGAATCTTCACCCACTTATGATCATCTCGTGTTTTTAAGACCCTGAATTTTATTGTTGTTTAATAGCGGTGTTGTAGTTTTGATTGCCGTTTGGGCTAACGCTAACAAGCTAGCGGCAGGAGGCTAACCTTAGCTACTTCTCTGTTGTTTTCCTTTCGCTTACCGTTTAAAATCTCTCATTAAACGTCGTCTTGCTGGAGTTGACATCTTGATTAAATGGAAACCCAAATCGTTAACAAATACCTAAGCGCGTCAAACGTGATGAAATGCGTGTTCTTTTTTTAAATCGGTGTATTATTTTAACTCTTAGCTGGCTAAGCTAAACGATTTGCGGCTAGTTTGTCAAATATTTGGCTGCCCCTCTCCAGTATAACGACTGTACCAAATACCCAAAAGGGAGACCTCACGCCGCTTGCGTTGAAATTAGTAAACTGTACAATCACATAAAGCCAAATTAAAAAGTGGATACAGAATAAAACTTTTGGATGTTCCTGTACTTGTACGAATATGTTGAAGCTCGTTTTTACTATCGCTAGAGCGCTTTTATGTAGGTTGGTGGAACCCGTCTCTACACTTGAACTATCCCAGCAAAAATTACGTCATATGTTTGCACCCACATTAGTTGATTAGGACGCGCTAACGCCTCATAAATGGGCCTATCTTCTGTTTGTCGTCCTGTTCAGTACTGACTTTATTAATTTACTCATCTATTCGATTCATACCCAGTTAGCTCTGTTACTTTAGGTGTAACCCGTGCCTAAGACATTGAGATTTAATGTACAATACTTACCAAACACCACTAGATGGTGCCTAGTTCCCAAGTGTTGTATATAATACGCTACAGCAACCCAAAGCAGGATAGCTTTAAACATATGTAAATGATAAATAAACATAAACGTGTAATGTATAAGGCGAAACCATAAAAGATTGTAAGGTCAGATAATAATAGCTAACAATCACGATTTAACCAATCTAGAAACCAGTCAAAAAGCAATGTTGCCTCTCGGCGAACATGACTTTCCCATATGGTCTAGCGGTTAGGATTCCTGGTTTTCACCCAGGCGGCCCGGGTTCGACTCCCGGTATGGGAACTACTGTTTTTGTCTCAAATTCTAGTAATTAGGCTTTTAACGATGATTTGACATTGGTAGTAATATAAGCAATACATAAAACCATTCAGTAATTTTTTGCTATTTGATACGTCTGGCACAGCATGCGGTCAATATTTCCAGGGAATCGACCCCGCCCGTCAGGGAGTTTTCGTCAGTTGCTCTCATCTCACAAGGGCTTGGACATTCCCGGAAGATGCCTGTTCCCACTTTATATCTCCATGACGCCTGTCGTAATATTAACAGAGTACAGGGGAACAAAATCTGCTCAAACTAAACCCCAAGTTTCGCGTGTAACACCGTCATTTTCTCTTTTCTCAACTTAATTTTTAAGTACATTGTGTCTGAAGCTGTGGGTTGTCTGTAAAAATCGCACCTGCGACTTCGTAACGGTATAAGTAAAATTAATTCACTTTTAACGTGTAAATAACTTGAAAAAAATCCAACTTTGCTGCGCATGACACACGTAAATGACACTTTTCCATGACGTGTATAAAACGTATGAACCATTTTTGCCGTTTTTTTAAAACTAAGAAACTTTTTTAAAAACGCCTTTTAGCTCTTAAACCTCTTCCGTCTGCTTCGGACTCGCGTACTACTACCACGCTTTGGGAAAACTTTGGTGCCGGGCCAGCTATTTCCCAGGAAAATGTGACTGTTAGGAATTCCCCACGCATCAGCCCCCGCCGGAGAAAACCTCGACCTTGTGTCAGCAAGCACACGAAAGCAGCGGGAGGGTAAGCTGACCGGTGACTGTGTGATGATGTAGCTGTAGCACCGTAAAGTCTCCAACTCGCTCCAGGGATGTTTTTCTAACGTCGCCGCTTTTTAAAAAATAAGAGAACAGCTTCTTACTGGCTATACAAAGCCGGGGAATATAATGTACTGATAACTTCTGCTGGGGTAAGTACATCTGGGATTTAAAAGGCATGTTTTACAGTAATTGCTTGTTTTTTTTGTGACTAACAGCGTGGGTGTTAACGTTGAGATCGCCTTAATGTACATTTTTCTTTTTATGGATACAGGAAATAATGTGTTTTGTCACCACATGTAAGCATTTATATACTAAATGCCTTTAAATGCACTCTAAAGAAACACGACTGAACTGATATGAGGTACTAGAAGCTGGCACACGACCTGCAGGGCTTTGCTCTGCCTTGCTTTACTACTCCATAGATTTCTGTGACTCCCCTTTGTGTCAGTCAGCTGGCTGTGACTACATGGTGTGATGGTGTGTGTCTGTATGAGTGTGTGAAAAAATGTTCAGATCAGCTATAACAGAAGAGTACCAGGGCACTTTTTCTGTCTCCACTTTTGTTTTACTAGATGAGAGTTTTCATTTTGTCCTCCATTATGAAAATATAGCCTTGACCCCAGGTCAGCTGCACTAACTGTAGGCCTAGAAAGTGTGGAAATTGAGAGTCTGTGCATAACTAGCCAGTTAGAGCAATATTCAAATTGGCATATCTTCTATCTCTGACTGCAATTAAGTGAGATTACAGATGAAATGACTGCTCATTTGAATAATTTTCTAAGCATGAATGTCATTTTTCATGTCTGCAGTCATGGTGAGCTGGTTGTCTTTTCTTGGCCTTTCTGTTACATTAGATCAGAGCTGTTTAAATGTGTAATTTCAACTTCAGCTACGAAATTATGTACAATTTTCATAATTTCCTGAAATGTTCTTGAATAAAATACAAATATATGCTATGAGAAAGTATGTTGTACTGAAACACCCTGAGGTTTCCTCACAGGGGTCTCTCTGTCTCTGCAGGATAAATGAATGTTTACTGATTTACACAAATATAGATCCGGCATGCTTGACAGAAGTGTTGATCAGCCCTATTCTGTAGTGAGTCTAAATGTTTGCCAGATGTTTACATTTTTGCTCTGAGATGCTTGTATCATGGGAGCGACAAACACCGTCTGATTGGCCGGCCCTTCGGAGCAGGAGGCCGTGACGCAGAGGGAAGAGGTGGGGGGATTTAAGAGCTTTTAGTCTGACGGCCCCACTAGAGACGGGAGCAGCTGGACCCACCAGTCGTTCACCCACCCCTCTCCCCTTTAGACTTCCCATGGTGGGAACACTGGCAGAGAGGCTTGTGGATAATTGGAAACTTCAATCCACTGAAAGCAATTATCCAGAACAAGACTTTCCAAATATACTCCAGTGTGGAGTCTTGTTTGTTTCAAACATGTGCTCCTTGTTTTAGGAACATCTTGCTACGCTGCTGCCCACACTTTGCCCCTTTACTCCCTGCTTTTCATTGCTTTAATGTTGCAAGGCTTCATCTGTGTGGACTTGAGCACTCTGCGGATAGAGTACTGTGTGGTTTAGGCTAAAGCAGTTCCTGTTAGCCTTCTTATCTTGTGACAGTGATGTCACCATCAGCAGCCTGAGCAGCTGAGGAGTCTGAAGATGACCGAGGACAACAATGGAGAGTCCTTGTGTTTCTTTAAGTGTTGAAGGGCTCCTCAGACATCAGATATGTCTCCTTGCCCAAGATGTACCCGCCTGGCTTAATGGGCTTCTGGATATTGATTTAACTACACAAAAATAAGAACTGAGCTCTTATCCCATTTAGAAAGCAGCACTCCAGTTTCATAATAAGCTTTCAGAGCAGCCTTGCTGCAGAGAGGGAATATAGTAGCTTTTTTTTGGTTGCAAGTCGGTGTATGTGGTAATCTTTGAAAACAAGTCGAACTTCTTACAAATCTCAGAGATGTTTGAGTATCAAGAGCTAATATGAAGTTCTGTTATCTGGTGCTTTCGTGCCCACACATGCAATTTCAACCTCAATAACTGCGTAATGACTCACAATTTCTCATGGCCACCAAATCTGCTCAATGATCCTTGCTGGTAGGTGTAAATTAATGCCTTAGAAATAACCACAAGATGGCAATGTTCATATGCTAAACAAACAATCATATGGGAAGGCTGAAACCTCAAATGACTTGCATAAATGCAGGAACTGACTTGTGAAAAGAGAAACAAAACTGTTAAACTTCCCTTTTTTTTCCACATGTAGAAAAATACCCACGTCTGTCTGTTTTCTGTTAAAGGCTTGCAGGGGAACTGCTGATTGCAAAGTTCCTTAATTGTATGCTACTGTTGAACCAGCCCAAGCTGTTGACACCTGAGTATCACCTTGTCAGACACGTTTGATTGCTAGGCAGCAGGAGCAGCAATGAACCACTGCCATTGGACATGACGTCAGAGAGAAAGGAGAGACAGGGGAAATTCCACCTGTAACCTCGTTCTGCTCTTATGCTGCTTGCCTCACAAGCATGTGACTCGGCTAGTCATTAGACCTTGGTTTCTTCATGGATCTGCATATTTTCTTATGACGTAAAGCATTGATAATGACTAGAACTATATTTAGCATGTAAAGGAGGACAACTAGATTGTGTAATACAAGTATCTAGCTGTACTACTTGGAAGTTAGGATGGGTTAGTTTTGTGAATTCGGCCATTCAGCATCATCGTATAACCTATACCTATGCTTAGCTTATTTGTTAATTATAAAAATGCACATTGGGGAACTACCAAATCCTTTGTGTTTCAGCCAAAACAATACTGTGCACATGTGGCCAACATCAGTAGCAGACAGGTGAATGTAACCACATAGCTGAAGAGATAGATAGACTCACTTGTTACTTTATGAAGTACATCCGTTTAACTGTTTGTTAACACAAAATATCCAATCAGCCAGTCACATGGCAGAAACTCAGGTTTGTATTTACATGCATTTAGGCATGCAAGATGATCTGCAGCTGAAGTTGAAGCCGAGCATCAGAATGGGGAAGAAAAGTGATTTAGTGACTTTGAATGTGGCGTGGTTGTTAGTGTTAGATGGGATAGGATGGTCTAGAAGTTCTCTAGGTGACAATGCTTTGTTCTTGTCAGAGGTCAGGGGAGAACGGTCAGTTGGACTGATAGGAAGGCAACAGTAACTCAGAAAATGTCTTGTTATAACTACGTATTTGCAAAAAGCAAGCCCAAATTGGAAAATAGAAGATTGGAAAAGTGTTGTCTGGACTGATCAATCTCAATTTCTGATGTAACATTGAGATGGTAGGGTTGCAACATGAACGCATCCTGCCTTGGGGGTACTGGTCAAATTGTATGGAGGATATTTTCTTAGCACACTCTGGGCTACTTAGCCTGCCTGAATATTGTTGCTGAGCGTGTCCGTCCCTCTATGACTACAGTGTACCCATTTTCTTATGCGACTAAAGGATAGCACACTGTGGCACGAAGCTCAGATTATCCCAAACTAGTTTCTTGAACATGACAATGAATTCAGTGTGCTCAAATGGCCTCTGCAGTCACCAGATCTCAATCTAATAGAGCACCTTCTGATACAAGAGATTCACATCCTGGATTACAGTAACTGTGTGATGCTATCATGTCAACGTGGAACAAACTCTCTGAGAAATGTTTCCAGCACCTTGTTGGATGTATGCCATGAAGAATTAAGGCAGCTCTGAAGGCAAAAGGTGATCGAACTCTAAACAGAGTACGAGCAAGTGCCAGGTCAAAATATTTCTACTCCAAGTTGGCAATAAATCTCCAAATTAGCTTTATTTTTGTTTTCTATCTAAGTCTGTGCTAATAATAACACAGTAACAACTCTAATGAACTGGGCTAAATGTGCCCCCATAAAGGTTGTTATCATTGACTGTGTTAGTAGGCAAACAAGGCTTATAAAGCAGCGGTCCCCAACCCCCGAGTCGTTTGGTACCAGGCCGCAAGAGTTGAGGCTCAGGTGTGAAATGTATAGTTTTCAGGGTTTTTATCAGTTCTCAGCGTTATTTTGTTATCGTTTTTATCGTTAACTCGGTTTTCCTGGGTCTTTTCACGTGTGTTATGAATAAATCTTCTTTTTTCGGTACCGGTACTAGTTTTATTTTGCTGTATTTATCCGCGACACCTTAAAGGCCGGTCCGTGAAAATATTGTCGGGCATAAACCGGTCCGTGGCACAAAAAAGGTTGGAGACCGCTGTTATAAAGCATTTATACAGACTATCTGAAATTATGGGAGGGGAGAGTTATTTGGGTTTATTGGCTTTACTCTGAGGAAAGCTTTGAATCTGGGTGCATCATAAAACCTATATGATTAATTTGTTTGTTATTAAAAATCATTGAAAAATCATATATATTTGTGTGTTGGTGTTAATGATTATTGCCTTTTAAAGGGGTTTGGTGCCATAAGACAAAACTACTTCTTCTGTTCATTTCTAGTCCAAACTAACAGCCTATTTGCACTTTATATTGATCGGGTAGCAAAATTGATCCTCTAATCTGAACCCTAGCAGGAAATTAAATAAGTATATTTCATTACTGTTCCTTTTAAGTAAAAAAATCAAGAGAATAGAATGAATTTATATGCAGCTGGCAAAACTAAAAACCTTCAGACGCTAAGAAAAATAACATAATTTAATATTTGGCCAGAGCACACAATCCAGTCTCAGTGTATGACTTTGTCTGCGGGGAAAACTGCTGTAGCTTGTTGGCTCTGGCAGCATGTTGACTTCATGAGATTAGTTAACCATATTACTTATATTTTTTATGGTGCCAACTGAGGTCCTTGCAGACCCACGGTGTAGCATGTTGTATCACTGATGTATGTGTAATGACATTAAGGAGTGGCTTAGTTTGTAATGTTCTAGCTTTGACCACACGAAGTCGTTCCTCACAAAAATAGAAACTGGCTTTGTCTGCAACTTTGGCATATAATGCTATTTCATCCTATCATTTTCCATGTCTCTTAGAGCTAATGAGGTACTGTAGTAGCAAGTGCTTCACAGAGGCTTTTCATGAGTCAGCTTAGCCAGTGCTGCTTGGATTTAGCTTTGCTCAGAGAGGCCAAATGATCTCCCCTCATTCAACTTTTATTAAATGTAACACACACAAGGAGAGGCACAGCTGACAGAACTTACAGGGTTCTCTGACGGTTCATTACATCCACTGAAACGCAATTGTCTGCCTTCGCCATCCGTGCATTTGGGGTTTGGTTTTGTTCTTCTGGGTTAATTTCAGAGTGACAGTGGCAGTTCTCAGCCTTGCTGAATTATTTAACTGCATGCGGCCTATAGGCATTACAATCAAGGCCCTGAGTGGTGGTGCAATATGTTCTAAAGCTCTCATAGTATTTTATTAATAAGCTTCAGATGATGAGCTAGGGCTCTGGGGTTAAAAATGACTTTGTATTTGCCTGTATCGGGGCGAACATGCGCTTAACTTTGAATTAGCTGGTGTGACACAGGTGGACTTCTCAAAACCGTATTGTTTTTCATCATAACTTGCTTGTGTGAGAATCAGCCTATGTGGTTATAAATCCTTCCTGCAAATATCTAACTGCATGAAGCTGAAATAGCCCGTGTAACCGAGGTGTGATGTGAGTGATCTCTGTATTTAATTTTTAATAAGCTGCAGTCTGTGTGTGTGGCTTGAGCAGCAGTGAACCTAATGCTACTACTCCATCCACTCCCTGTTTATAAAAACGTACATTATATTGTACAATAAAGTAAAATATTTATACCACCCCTGCCTTGTTTGCTAGCATACCCAGAAGATAAATCTAAAACTGTTGATAACTCAACCTATCTCTTGTGAAGCAATTTTACAACACTCCCTGTATGCTAAAGTTAGCATTTAGGAAACAAGCTTTTTGCTTCAGTTTACAGCTGTAGTTAGTGTCTTATGGACATTTCAAGTCTGTTACTGTATGCACTCCTCCTGGTTAGCCTAACTGAGCCTAATAGATGTGAAAATGTACCAAAAATGTGAAAAAAATAGACTCTGAGGCTTCAGTTTGCACTTGTCCATATACATATGATGTCATCCGGTTATCCCCGTACAACAGCTATTGTGTAACAGTAACAGCCTGATTGATGTCTTGCGCAATACATTCCACAGTTCCCACTGTGATCTAATGTTTCCATTTTGATAAGAGGTGGCGTCACATGCAGCCTGCTCTGATTCACGCTGTGGCAAGATGCTAATGACGTGGCTGGATAACAGACTGTATATTAAAGATGGACGTAGCCACTGTGACGTCTGCCACTGGTTAGCAGTGTTGGTCAAGTTACTTGAAAAAAGTAATCAGTAACTAATTACTGATTACTTCCCCCCAAAAGTAATCCCATTACTTACTGATTACTTATTTTCAAAAGTAATTAATTACTTAGTTACTTAGTTACTTTTTAAAAACACGATTTACAACCTGAATAGGTGATAAAGTGATAGATCTTTCAGCTCAATTCTACTTTTTCTACATAATCCATCATACAAAATGTAATCAAATGGAAAAGTCTCTTTTTAAAACTTGTTTTATTAGTTTTAATCTTTTAACTTTATGCATCAAGCAAAAATTTAATTATCTGCAACATTCTCTGACTGGAAGAAATTTGTTTAACATTTAACCCTATTTTCTGCACATTCCAGCACATAAAATATTTTTTGTGTGTTTACACTCAGTCTTTCAAATAGATGCAAGTAAAACACAGCAGAAAATAAATAAAGTCAAAGACTAGCGGTCCTGTTGCTCTATTTTCACCTGTAAAGCAGGAGTGGGGTAGGCGGAGGGTTACCCTGGTGCAGGTGTGCCGCGGTCAGTGGAAGAATCCGCGAGTTTCTCTGTGAGTTTCCCATTACGTCGTAGCTACTCGGTGCTTGCTCGGAAGTTTAGGGGTTTTCTTCGCTGTAAAAAGAAGTTTTCTTCCCACGCACAACGGACACTAATGTTTTTGTCACTTTTTATGGAATCAAACTCAAAGTAAGGTCAGTACTTCCACGCTTTAAACGCTGCACGCTCATACTCTCCCGCACTCGATATATGATCCATTGTTGATCTGCACACAGCTGTTGTCACGAACGTCGCACTCGCTTACGTCACTGTCATGAGACATTCTCGCAAAAAAATCACGGTTTTAGTAACGCAGCGTTCCTACGGGAAAGTAACGGTAATCGAATTACCGTTTTTGCGATAGTAATCCCCTACTTTACTCGTTACTTGAAAAAAGTAATCGGATTACATCTCTGCTGGTTAGTGAAGTCAGGTGATGAGGAAAGGGAGGGATCTCACAATGTTTATTCCTACAAAAGCAACTTGTGAATGACAAGGAATGATCCCTTTAGAGCGTACACTCTTTTATTGTCTGTTTGACTGTAACCGGGGACATGATTTACAAACCAAACAACATGTTGTACTCAGAAAACCTTGAAATTAGTAACTGAGGTCATAACCTTAGCAGCAAAGCATTCACTGAGGTGACAGATGAAGTGAGCAGCAAGGTTGTTTTCCCATAGATGTTCACATAATCTTCAAGTAGTCTTTTCACAACCAGAGGAGATGATCCTTGTTGGCACTAGAAAGAATCTAAGTTAGAGCTAATGTACTGCTAGATGATATGTCGGTTTTTAAACGTTTATATGCAACAACATGAGCAATGTTTACGACAACTTTAACAAAATGAGGTTTAATCTTCTTAAACACCGTCTCTGTTCATTCTGCGCCAACTCCCAGGAGGCTGGTTGTTTCCAGAGCTGTGGAAATCCAAAATATCAGCAAAAACATCCCAATATTTTACAGGTAGTTTGTTCCCCCCCACTGCCAATAAATAACCAATAACAATCCTGATGTAAAATTCAACCACTGAGAATTAGGTCAGAACAAAGCCTAAGATGAGATCGTACATATCAGTGATATCGTTTAATTGCCTGAAGTATATTTTCAGAAAAAACAGAAGTATATCTCTTCTTAAAGATCTTTTTGTTTAAAGCCCTTTTTAAAATTCAGAATAAATGATAATTACATTTCCCATGATAGTCAGCAAAATGTGGGTTACACTAGCTTTTTATTTAACACATTTTTCCACATTCGTAGAGTTTCATGTGGCTCGCAGTGAGAAAGCAGGCACGAGAGTGTTTGAATTTATCATTTAAAAGACAGGCCCAGAAGGCTACACAGTATCTCTTTCACAAGTCATTTTCAGCTGCATATGGTTCATGTTACACATTAGTGTGAGTGTAGTTGGGTGAACTGAGACCTGCAATCTTCCATCATTCTCTGCTTACAGTTTCTGATGAATCATTCACATATGATGGGCTGAGAAGTTCCACATTGCATTGTCTTTATAGCTGTATATGCCCAGCTCTCTGTTAAGTCTTTATGCAGTCACGCTTCATCAGCATCGCGAGTCATCATAGATGCCGGCTCAGCTCAGGCGGTCACTGTCCGAGAACGAGAAGGTTTTCATAGCGCTGTCAGCCGTCAGCTTACTGAACCGGTTAGATTGCTGCAACAACAAAGTCTGACCTCAACCAGGTGGTGTGCTATAAATCCAAAATTACTGCAGTATTTGCATATCACCCTGACAATAATCCACACCTGAGAAATGTTTTCAAGTATTATCTTGTCCAGTAATTCACTGAACATCTCAGTGGGAGTTAATTAAAATGCCTTTCTGCCCTCTTGCTTACCTCATTCTGTATTTCCTGCAGGGTGCTCATCTGTTCTGTTAGCTACCATCTGACTGCCTCAGACTCAGTGTTAGACCTGCCTCCAAGCTACACAAATATTTCTGCATGCCCTCCAAATGCTCCTGTATCTCACATCGTCAAGGATCGTTTCAAAATGTTTGTCGGGGCCCACAGTTCTCCATCTTGACCCTCGGCTGAGTGATCAGAATTTTCTTGTAGCAATTCGTGGTGAAAGTTTGTGCGGTGCAGAAAAAGTGTGTTCGCAAGTGCAAAAAACGGTGAGAAATGCAAGCATTAGACCTATTTCAGGGCTACATTTTAAGTATGTTGAGGATTGTGTCACAGTTTGATTCAAGCAGCTAACGGTGACGCTAGCTTTGGAGTTTAGAGAAGCTATAAGATTAATATCGTGCAATTAGTCATCTAGTTTTCTCCTTCGGGGTTGAAAGCAATTCAGTGGCAGACTTTGGTGCTGTGCTCTGCCTTTAATGGGGACATGCCACAGAAAATGTGGGCTTTGAGGCCTGCTTCTATTGTGGTTGGCCTCTGTTAAGTAGAATGAGCACATGACAGTAATCACTGACCCTTTTTTTATTCTTGGGCTGCAAAAGGAAAGGTGTGTCCTTCCAGATAGCGTGCATGGTCACGTGGCTCTGCACTGATCACACATCAAGGCATTCTTCCCCCCCCCCCCCCCCCCTGCTCTAGTTAATACACAACCATTGTAGGAATAAAGCAAGAACACAGCGCTCTGTGTGAGACAGGCTTTTTGTGTTTTGACACTGTGGGTTGAATTTAATTTCATTCCACTGACACGTCTTCAAGCAACAGCAATTTAAACATCTTCGCTGTTATTGCTTTTCCCCAGAGTGTGGATGTGATTTGTTGTGCAAATTTGGGTGAGTTTGCATTCAGTATTACAAAAGATAATTGGAAGCTTGGCAAATTCTTTGGAGAGAATAAGTGAGACCTTATTTTTCTCCTTCCTGTACTCAAGGAAAATCCTGTAAACACTGTAGCAAATTATTCACACGCCATCCTTTTCAGTTTAGTCTAGATTTAAGGCCACAAATATGTTCCTCCAAACACTTTAAGACAAAGACCAGTGATTAAATACAATTTTCTGCTGCTTTTCTATAGATAGCCAATCCAGTCCACAGCCCAGTCAGTAATCTAGTGTCTGTTTTGCCATACATTAAATATATGACATCTATTGCACTTAGAAGTTGATTATATATTAGCAATACAGCAATAACAGCACATCTTCTGTCTGCCACAGGATGCAAAAGGTTTACTGCATAAAGAAAATGCAATAGCTGCAGAATCTGACAAAAATATTATTATTTTTTTGTCTGCCTTTGCTGTTTGTTCCTGTTTCTTTCATTTTGTTAAAGCACGGTACAACACGGAGCAGTGCGGTGATGCAGTGGCTAAAAATGTCACCTCACAGCTACCCAGATGTTTTCCACATAAAGATGACTCTAGTTCTGTGGTGTTTAGTCGATTTTCTTAATATGAATCATCAACTAGTTTGAGACGTGAAGCATCATAGGAATCTTTTTAAGATGAGCAATTTTTGCTGGTTTCAGATGCTCAGATGTAAAAATTGATGCTTTGCATTGTTGTGTATCATCATGAACTGAACATTTTAATTTTGGTTGGACATTTATGACTAAAATGTATATATTTTTTAATACTTGACGAATTTAAAGGATGTGCAGATTAAAAGGTTATTGGATTAAACTATTTGGTCAATAAGGGTCTCTATTTGTAGAGTTTGCATGTTCTTTCTGTGCATTCAGGGGTTTCCTCTGGATACTCTGGCTCCTTATCACAGTCCAAAGACCTACCCCTTAGATTAATTGGTGATACTCTATAGCAGGGGTTCCCAATCCCAGTCCACGAGGGCCGGTGTCCCTGCAGGTTTTAGATCTCACCCTGGGTCAACACACCTGAATCACATGATTAGTTCATTATTAGGCCTCTGGAGAACTTCAAGACACATTGAGGAGGTAATTTATCCATTTAAATCAGCTGTGATGGATCAAGGACACATCTAAAACCTGCAGGGACACCGGCCCTCGTGGACTGGGATTGGGGACCCCTGCTCTATGGGCTGAATGTGTTTGATGTCTGTCTCTCTGTGTTCACCCAGTAACAAGGAGGTGACGTCCTTGAGATTAAACATGTCTTTTACAAGCATGCTGTCAGTTAAGACTGGCAGCATTATGCTAGGAGTTAGCATTTTAACCCCTTAACGCCCAGTGTATCCTGTTTGATACATACAGTTTTTATGTGAGACTTCAGTGTGATTTCTTTCCCCTCGTAAAAACATAAAGAAATTGCTCAATACAATTTTAATCAGTTACAAAAAGCCACATGTTACAAATACGTTACAAATTAAAAGTCATATATGGAAATAAAAATTGAATTCATTTTGTAAACTAATTTGTCGGGTGGTTCAAAAAAACTCCTTTTTCAAAAAATTTGAATTTTATGGCAAATATTTCAGGGTTTAGGGGTTAAAGGGTTAATTGTGGGAGAATAAAGAGCACATGCAGGAGATCACAGACGCAGTGGTTTAATGCAACAACCCTCTTGCTTTGAAGCAACAGCACTAACCACTGAATGAACCACCGTGCTGTTAGCTCCAATAGTTATTCTGGGTCAACATGCCTAATTTTTCTCTCTGATTTCTAAAGTGTTGCTGATTGTTTTGCTGGTAGTTTGCTGATGGCTGGTTGCTAGCAGACATTCTAATCTCTCGTTTGTTGAGATAAGCCTCGACAGTATTTACTCTCAGTTGGAAAGAAAAGAAAAAGTTGGTAACCACCTACTTCACATTGCCCCTTATTGCTTGAAGTTGCTGATTATCATCAACTTTCCATAGAGCCTGGTTGCCACTTCACTGGCAGGCACTTCATGTGTGGACAGGGCTCCTTTGCAGCAAGATTACAGTCTGTCTATATAAAAATCTGTTTCCACTTTAACTTGATTAGAAATTTTCAGTAATTTTCAGTATTAATCATTTGGTATTTTACTTCAGGTAACCAAGTAACAATGACTTCATATCAAAAGATTTCCTTTATAGTCGTTTTATATTGAAAAGAACATTTTGCCGCATGTTCAGAAAGTGACTTAAACCATTAGCCAGTTTCGAAACCAGTCAGATAACGTTCTGTTGGAAATATGTTAATCATCCAAGTTGTACATTTCAGAAGCAAACGCTAAACTTTAAAGTGATGCAATCATTTATTGTTTGAATGTTTTTGTTATCTGTGCTATTCATTGTATATTCAGTACATTTTAGTGGATTTCTTTTTCTAATGCCCTTTGGCCCATCATACATGATAAGTTGAGGGATAGCTCAGTAGGTAGAGTGGTGGCCCCATGATCGGAAGGTCAGGGGTTCGACTCCACTGAACGGCTACCCTGAGGTACCCCTGAGCAAGGTACCATCCCCACACACTGCTCCCCGGGCGCTGCATTGGTGGCTGCCCACTGCTTCACTGGGTGAATGGTTTAAATGCAGAGGAGCAATTTCCCTATGGGGACTAACATTGTATATTGATTTGATAAACTAGTCAGTTCTTGCCATCACCAGTGTGTGAATGTGTGCGTGAATGGGTGGATGACTGGTTGTGTAAAGCGCTTTGGGGTCCTTATGGACTAGTAAAGCACTATACAAATACAGGCCATTTACCATTGCTTGCTGGGAACCTTTTAAAATGTTCAGTCACCAGTTTCAAGTTATATATGCCTGCTGCCCAGGACAGATAAATCCAGTTCCTTGAGCATTGCTCTTATAATTCCTCCATGAGCAATGGTCTGTCTGGCTCTGACTATACTGGCAAGAGGTTGAGGGAATAAATGTTCTCCCAAAATTAACTGAAGGCTGGAATGTGTGGTTCGTTATCTAACAATTTTCTCCATCTCCGTTTGGAGTTTTTTGGAATTTACTACTTATCAGCTTTCTATGCTGAATTTGTTCTTTGGAAAATTTAGGTAAAAATAAAAACTTAGTTGAAAAGCTTAGTCAGAATTATAGCTTGTTGTTTAATATTTAGAGGAAGGTCAAAATGCACGTAGCTCTCCTTTAGGCCTCACGCACTGTTTCTGCTTTTGTTGGTGTTTTGTAGAGCTGTTGTCATTATCTGAAAGTTTGCCTGTCTGCATACTTTTACTATGTTTACATGGTTGTCCTGGATTTGGGCAGTGCTGCAGTCCATTAGCCTTAAGAGTTTATATCACAAGAAGTGAACAGCTTCCTCTAAGGCTTCGAGGTTGTGGACAGTATTTCCAAAGGCGAGTGATAAATGGAGCTTGCTCGGTATAACTTTCCCTCACAACAAGGCTATCAATTCGCTCCCAAGCAAACAGTTGCTTTTACTCTGAGCTGAATTGTGCCGAACGCAGGCCAGGAAGAATTAATGCGAAGATGAGGGCACTCAGTGGAGATGGAGAGGGGGATTTGGAGGTTCATGACAAACAGACTTGGCTGCAGTAGATTTAATGGGCCAATTTTTTGAATACTAAGCCCTATGATAGATCATGTTAAGTTGTTTCGCAACAATCCCAATTGAAAACTAATTTTATCCAGTGACTAACATTTGACGTTCTGTTAAAAATACTACGTGGAGGTTTTCAGTGGAATACGTGTACAAATTGGTGCACAGGGTGTGAAGACAGAGTGCTCAGCATTTACCACAGACCACCACTTCCTGTTTGCTAAAGTGTCATTTCTGATAAAGATTCCTATCTATTCTCACTTGCTGAACTTTACAAGATGTGTGTCACTAAAAATGTTGTTACCCACTGATCTGATCAGTGGCACTTCAAGCATGTTTTGATAACACCCAGAACAACATGTGAATCTTTATTTTTTTAAACGATAAATTTGCCTCTGATGATTGTTCACAACTGGAACTGTCCCATTAGCATGATTGGTGAGTCTCAAAGAGGAATAGGAGGGGGTGGAAGACAGACATTTTGGGCTTCTGTCGCACAGCACTTGCTCATACTAAACGCAGTCGACTTTACATTTTGATTTCTTTGTACCTCCCACTGCTAGAAGTTATTTTATGATGCATTTAACTCCTCCATATGTCAGCTGCTTAACTGTGCGGCATGCCTAATAGGCTTACAATTCATTTCAAGTGTTTTAATGGGCCACAAAGACAGGTGAATTTAACTTCTAAGGTGCCATACAGATTTGAATCGCCCACGCCGCATGGTCAAAGTCTGAACGAAGTGCATACCTGTCCAACTGTTTACTCACACATCCAGTACTCCACCGCCTCTGCAGGTGAAACCCGTCTATCGTCTTTCATGGTGTTTAAGGTGTGGCCCTACTGTTGGTCCTCTCTGGTTTCCCCTCCCCCCCTTCGGCTCCGTCCAATCCCCGCCACCAGGAGAACTCACCTGAAAGGATTTGTATTTAGGGCCGATACTCGTCGCTGATTGGCCAGGTGAAGGCACTCTGCCTCAGGGCTTCACTACCAATGGCGACAGTGCTGCGTGACTCATAGGGAGAGGACAAGTTGCTTCACTACACTTCTCCTTTTTCTGTTTCAACCAGCAGCCTTTGCATTGTCTTTTTTCCCCCCTCATCTCCAGCTTTGTTTTGTCACTGTGAGAAAGAGGTGTGGGGCCGGCCTGTCCACGTCTTTAGGCACCATTGTCCTCCTTTGAACACGTCTTGGATTATTTCCAGTTTCACCATTTGCTGCCGATTCTTCTCTTGGTTGCTGAGATCAACACTTGGTTGGTTGTTATTATGGACCTTGTCACCCGAATCCTGTGTCTTTGAGGTCAGTGACAGATCATTCTCCTCTCCACATGTTACCTGTTTTAAGCTTTTTTCTGTGTGTGTTAAAGGAAAGGTATACATTTTACATGAACAAACATAAATAATATATATTTATGTGTGTAAGCGGACAAGCAGTTAGGTAGTTGATTGCTCTGCTGTGCATGGCTCTCGTTGGCGTTGCGCTGACATGTTTTAAGGTTTTCAATAGAGCGCTTTAACAAGTCATCCCAGTTCATCTTACGTTTAGGAGCTTGTTTTCTCTTGTATTGCATCTTTGGAGGCATACTAATAAATCAAATGTCACTTCAAAAAACAACAAACCTGCATTTGTATTTATTCGAATCACCTTCTCGCCCATATCGCTTCATTTTCCTCAAACCTAGTTGAAACTTTTTAGTGTCTGAAAACTTGTCAGATAAGTTTATCACTTCTAACTTTCAAACCTGCCGTGTTAAGATCTAATAAGGATGATCTTTAACTTATATGTGTGTTTGTTGCATTTCTTTTCTGAATTGTTGCCTTATATGGCGTCTTGAAATAAGGGCGGGAACAGTATTTTGCAAGTCCCCTGACCAAGCCCACATGTATTTTTCACTGTGTAGTAATGGTCTACTAAAAAGTAATTACACTCTATGATGATTTTGATCCATAATTGCTACACAAATGTCATGCTATTATTAAAAACTGTGAGTTGCTACATTCACAATTAGAGTAGAGAAGAAAAGAAGTAGAGGAACGGCTGTGGTTTCGCTGTTGGAGCTCTTAGCCACAGCCACATCGCGTCAGTCATGCAGAGCTTCTTCAAAATCTTCTGATCACTGGAACAGAATGCTGCTTATCTTGTAATGTAGATGCCCAGATGTTTGACATTTCAGCTCACAGCAAAGTCTGACCCTGAAGTACCTTGCTTCCTTTTCTGTGCATGTAAAAGTTAACCTCGTGTAAAGTCTGTCAACCAAACTATTGTGCTTAAAGTATCTGTTTCTAAAAGTTGCACAGAGCAGCAGAGATAAAAGCACACTTCCTGTTTCCTCAGAAATCGACTCTGCACTTTGTGCACCACAGTGTGCACGCAATACATGTTTGAATAAACATGCCTCCGAGTCTGAGTAACATTCTCACTTCACATGCACTTTTTCTTTTAAATGTTGCTTCATTGAAGATGCACAGAACTGTGCAGTTATCTCAGCGAAACCCCGAACAAGCACAAAACATATTCGTCTAATTTTTAGTCTGGCTTTTAAAAAAGGTAATTATACACAAAATATCCAAGCATGTGATTATTTCATTGGTTTGGCATTCAGAAATGATCTTGTTGATGTAATGTTTTGCATAACAGCTGAGGCCCATTAAAGGCAGTGTAGAAGAGGTCATCTTACAGACACCAAATAAATAAATATCTCTATATTTTAGACTGAATATTGAGTATTATTGGGTGAGGGTCAGGTGGCCTGGCCCTGAAAAACAGAGGACTTTTTATTATTTTTATGTGTTGTACCATCAACACATGATTCAGTGTGTGAATAGCTCTGTTGTTGAGCCGGTAGAAGTTTGCATTTGACCTAACTTGCCTTACTTTCTCATCATAACCCATGCCCACCCTGATTTGGATTGTAAATGAGGGCCTCTTGCCTCAGAGGACGAACTCATAGTGAAGCTGCTGTTTAGTGAGGTTTTATGCCTCTCATTGAAAGAACAGGAGGGCGGCTGGACTGCAGTCTTTCTTCCTTCAATACAGTGTCAACAAGTCTTAGCCTGTAATTAGATCATTAGGCTTGGGCAAGATGACGGAGGCGGTGCAAGATAAGGAGGTGACGAGAGCAGGAGCAGGCGGGGTTTAGTTTATTACTACAACTCGGGCAGGCCGAGATATGTAAAAATCGAGGATTTGTGTTGCTCCATGTTGCAGGTGCATGCTATCACGAGCAGAAAAAAACGCAGAGCCAACTGTGAATGGTCAGGTACAAACTGTTGGTTATGATTTGAATAGAATAAAAAGAGTAACATCACTTTTGTGTGGTAGCAGAGAAATGGTTGTTAAATAGTCCAAATTGTCGATGTCATGACTGCATATTCAAAATAAAAATGGTGCCATAATTTCCATGATTCAAATAATGAAATCTTTTCTTAGTAATATTATGATGGCTTTGGCAAGAATGATTTCTTTATATAAACAACTTTGCTTAAAGTATCAACTTGTTCATGTGTTCCTTTTTGCCTGGTGACCATGACTTCTACCCTTCAGCCGTCCTATTTATTGAAGCCGCTGCGGAAAACCAGTGAACTCATAGTGAAACTAGTGAATAAACAAGGCTTGTGCACCCGCAGCCATTATATTTCAGTAAGCCCAACTGGAAAATGGCTCATATGAGAAAGCACACTCAGAGGTCTTTTTGTATTGCTAAACGATGAATTTGCATCACATTTCCACGTCAGTTTCCCCATTTCTTCTTTGCTGTTTTATTTTCCATTGCTCTCTTTTTGTGGGATGGATGGAGACCTAAAGATTAGAGAAGTACGCTTGTGATGGGAAGTTTGAACTCCTGTGACCCGTTGGGAAAACCTGGGTGGGGAAAGTTAATGTATAACTTTCTCTTCTGCTTAATAGCTACTGTGCCACTGAGCAAGGCACATTCAGTATTCAGTTTGTAAGCTGGTTGTGTATCTCTGTTAATATGCTGCCGGTGCTCAAGAACCCTCCCTTGATAAATAAAGTTAAATGGATTGAGCAACTGTCTCCCTGTGTTGCAACCGTCTCATGCTCGGAGCGTGCTAGGACTGGCCGTTGTTCTGCAGTACATACCGAACCAGAGCTGTTATCATCACATCTCACCACAGAGCCCAAAAACCAAACCGTTTGAAGTTCTTCTAGCCGGGTGTATTTCATTTCAGTCCCCGATCTTGATTTATATTCGAGGGGCAGAGATTCTTCTTTTTCTTTTGTCTCTTCAGTGCATTTCTCTTGACTGGGAACTCGTCTGTGATTTCTTTCAGTGATGCTTTCTCTAAGATACTGATGATCACATTGTTTGTCTGTGTTAGTCCTTTCAGTCATTTTTATTTGGAGTTGATTTACTGTGTAGTGAAGTAAAAAGACTTTCTAGACGTTTTACTTACTACATGTTTTGAGGCTCATTTCTCACATAAATCCTGTAAATCTTATAGATTTAACCCCTCCAGTGTGTACTTATTAACGTCGTGGTTACAGAAGTGCTGGTATAATAAGCCAGGCTGAAATAAGTGAAGTAGGTCATGTTTTCTCACAAAGAAAGAGGGCGCACAAGAGAAATGATCTAGTATAGGGAATATCAGGTCACACCTTTTCACAACACTCCTGCTTATGTAATGCACCATACTTATCTGGGAGTATTTAACAGAACACGAGTCTTGGCGTGACATATGGAGTCACAGTCAGTTGTGAAAAAGTAAATGTAACAACTCAAGTACCGTACATAGTCATAGTTTTGAGGTACTGAAACTTGGGGATTCTGCTGCAGTTCAGATGGAAGCATTGCATGTTTTAATCTGCTGCATTACTTCAAAAGCTTTACTTAGTAGTTATTGTTCAGATTAAAAGAATAGAGAACATTAATGGTTCTGGTGCGCTGCCTCGTGATGATGTACGAATATCTATGCGCTGCACAGTTGCGTGTTAAGGAAAAGGCTTTGTGGTTGTAAGATTAACCTTTGGTCAAGTTAAAGATCTGAGTACTTCGTACACAAAGAAACGTAATGCAAAGTCCTCCTGCATGTTTCTAGAATAAAAGGTTGATCCTGCTGCTTTCTTCTCAGTGGCATAAAATTCAGGTGGCATTTAGCAATGGATTAGTTTGCATCCTCGATAGATTTTCAAAGGAATAATGGCGTCACATATTTAAAAGGTGCTATATTCACGTATCTTAATGTGAAAGTTCAGTTGCTATCAATGCAATTCAGCTATCTCCTGTGAGTCTCTTGCTCTGTGGTTGGACTCTACTTCCTCTGTCTTCAGCTGCAGCTGGCGGAGATGATAGTCCTTTTGCTTTGAGGCCTTGCTGAACTTAGCGTATCAGCACATGAACCAGTTCCACTTGGGTTCACCAGGGGAGGGTTAACCCACAGGACGTGAGACTCACTGGACAAGTACTGACATCGGCAACTGCCACGATAGGGACTAACAGCCACCATGCAGGCATGGACATGTAACAGGACAAGGAACTAGCTGGTTAACAGTAAGTGAAATAAATAAAACAAATAAAATTAATAACTTCCCCGTCCAAACTTTCCTACCTCACATGAACTGAGCGTGACTAGTTGTAACACAAGATAAAAATAAAAAAGAAGACGAAGACTAATGCTAAGATTAAAATTACAACAAGAAAAGGATGCAGAGATTTGAGAGTTTGGCTCTGTTTCCAGGCAATCAGAAGCACAACTAATCATCTAATTGCTTTAGATCAACTATCTGTGGGGAGAATTGTTATTTAGAGATCGATTCGACCCAAAAAGCATTGTGATATGACCTTTTGGCCACATCCCTAGTACTAATAAAACCAACAGACTCTCAGAAACAGCGAAAAATAAATATAACATCTATAAAATAATGAACTGGAAGCCGTGTGAGTTGGTTAATGCTGTTTAGAAATGACTTCCCTTTTACTATCATGCAGTTAAAGAGACCTACTATTAAGTTAGTGTTGGTTGATATACATTTTATATAAAGCGTCCACATGGAAATGATGATAACTCATTTATCTTGATAAAAGTTCATCGTTCATAGACGTTGTTCACTGAAGTTGTGTGGGCGGAGTTTGAGGTGCAGATTTATTTTTCCTCCAGATAAAAACAGCAAACAGACATCAGAAATAAATTTTCCATTACAACCTTCTGTTGTGCTCTGCATTTATTTGAAACAGTCATTTGGGACTGTATACTTTACAAATACAGAAAACTTCATGTCTTCTGATGCAGTTTGATGCAGTAGCTATAAATTGCTAATGCTATATAAAGGCCTGAAAGCAAGTTCACAGTGCAGTGTTTTTGTTTCCAGTTATGTGGGTCCCACCCTGCATGAGGTAACAAAGTGCAAAAACGTAGACTCACCCTGTGTGAGATGCATATGAACGTAAAACATAAAACTTTAGCTGCTATAGTTTCCCAGCTCTGCTGTGCTAATTTAAACATCATATTTGCTTTAATGCAATATCGTTTGGTACAAACAGTCATTCTAACCCAGGGAAATTGTTTTGCCACATGTTTTTAGGAGGCTTTTGGTCCCAGACACCCAGCTGCAGTGGTGTCTGAGTTTGAAACTTTCAGCAGCAAGCTCTCTCATATGGAAAACTGGCCATGCCCATAATCACTGCAGCTCTCAGATGATCTGCTGAGTGGATCCCCTTGTCTGGGTGCTAGTGTCCAAATATAAAAGGACTGTAACAGACTCTCAGTGCTCAGGGCTTCAAGGAATGACTGCTGCATGCAAATTTCTAAAAATTTGTGGTGACATGGTCGATATATAAAAATCAATAATAACATCACTTCTTACATCTGTAACTCTTAAGTTCTTGCATCCACACATTTGGGTCTACATCCAGAAATGATCGATTTATGTGACAGCACCGCTTTGGTTCGTTTCTTTCTTTCGTTTTTTTCTCTCGTATTCAATCGCACCTCACCCACAAGTAAAAAACCCCCACTGCATTCTCATTACATAACTTGACAATTCAGAAGATCTCCTCATTTGCAGGATGTTAGATGTGAATACTGATGACATAATTAATAGCAGCATTTAAGCTTAGCTAGAATCAGTCAATAGGCCACTGATTAACATGCAATATTATGTTTGTTTAATCTGCCAGGGATGAAACATCCAAGATAGCATGGGTTAGTAGGTAAGATTTAGAGCTAAGTATAGTGATTTACTATGTTTTTAAGTTAATCTAATCAGCTGTTGAGGTTTGTAGGCTATACTAGGATGATAGTAATGTAGTGTTGGATGGGTTTGATTCTATTGATGCCAAAGTGATTATGGCTTCTGCTTGTAGGTCCAATTCGTCACCGAGTCAGAAAGCAGTTTGAAAAAAGTCTGTCATGTGACTCAGGTGTGGAAAAGCTCCACCGCCTGGAGTTTGACGTCATTGTTTTAAAATGCACGACTGTAGAAGTGCAGTATGTAAAGAACTGAGGCACTTTGAGGCTTGCAGCTGTTACAGATTGGACAATTTCAAAAATGTTTCTTAGCTGGAAGAGTTCTTTGTTGGGCGAAAGAAAAGAAAAATCAGGGGAGTAATTTTTACAATTCAGTTTTTTGATTTCAGCAGTGAACACAGGGAGAAGCAGCTTGGCAATCCATTCAGTTGTGTGTTTGTGCTTGTTATGCTTGGTCTTCAACATGTATCTTCACAAACACACAGTGTGCCTTTGCTGAGCTGAATGAGGCCCACCTGCTCTGTTCTTGTTCCACACAGCCTACTTTACAAGCCCTCTCCCTCTGCGTGTTGCTAGGCAACAGCCACTCCTTGTTTACCTTTGCGTTTTTGCATTGTGATTCTCATCAGAACAACATAGCCCCGGCCCCTCTGGAGACTGATTGTCAGGCTTTTTTATTCAAAGTAGCATGAAGCAAAGATTAGCATTTGTATGAGCCTGTAGTGTGTGCATCTTCCTAGAAACTCTTCGTGTTTCTCTGCACGTGTAGTTATTGCTGATCCCAAATATGGTAACGCAATCACACCGTGTAAATATTTTGTTATACAGCAGTACTGAGCACAGCTGTCTCTTTAACCAGGTAGTTTATTGTCCTCATTTCATGCACCCATGCTGCACCTTCCTCATCAGGTGACTGTCATAAACAAGTGTATTTCATAAAGCCTTCTCAAATATTGACCAGCCTGAGCAGACAGTCCTTCTGCCCCTTGCAAATATGTCAAACATCTCCTCAAATGTATGAGCTGCGCCATAGATTCATATCTGCGGCAGCTGGAATATACGAAGTGGATGGAAGAGGGTGGTGTTAGCAGGGAATGTTAATTTTAATGTTATGAGTAGTGAAAGCACAGGGCGGACACGAGTCTAGAAAACTTGTTAAGATGACGAGCTCAAGCGTTTGAAGTCCGAGTAATGCTGTAATACCTAAAGCATGCAATCCAAACATTTGTCATGAGCCTGTTAGGTCACTCGCACAGCTTAACACTTTTCCCTTTGTCTGTATTTGAACTATGCACTTGGCATCTTGAGAAGCAATGACTTTGCACTTCTGTCCTTCGATCCAGGAATGGGCACACGTTTACTGGCTGCAAGATTAGATAGAAACATTGGCCAGTGGTATCCAATACCACACTGACCCAGTATCCAATTGTGTGAAATCAGATAAGCTGTCTTGAAGGGGCTAAGCTGACTCAGTGTGAGTGGTCCTATCAGCGAGGCTTTATGGGGGATCAGATGAGAAGAGCTGATTTTGTTGTTATTAGCTGTTAAACTGAAGCTTGATCCCTGGAAGTCTCAAAAACAGCCGGGGCTGTAAATTTGCATCTCTGAGAGGGTTTTATCCTTTTGATTAAAACATAATAAATGTAGTAGGATGTAGTATGACATGCTGTACTCGTGTTATATGGTACTTATTTCTAAAGACAGTGAGCATTAAAAGGAATACTTCTGAGAAATAAATGTATTTGCCTTCTAGCACAATAATGATGAGGAGATTTAAGACACTTTTATGTTTGTGTGCTAAATCTAATGTCATTCGAATGTTATAGTTTGTTTGCATAATTTGTACAAAGATTTGTAAAGTCTCTACTTTCACAAAGTAGGTTAACTTATCAGATAGCAGGCAGGTTTTGTTACCTTTGAACAGAGCTAGCTTTTTCCCACTTGTAGCGTTAGGTAAATATTTATCGTACAGATCTGTGAGTCACATCGATCTTCTCAGCTTCCATGTTGTTTCTTAAACTAGTGGTAGAGTCGAACTGTATGACGAGACAAAGATTACTTTGTCTCTGTCTGACTATGTGCCTTCTGTAGGTGTGTTGCCTGTTAGGTATTACTGCATGCCTGACTGTAGGTGGACACATCAGCCTGCTTGTGTCCAGACCTGTTTGGTATGCAGCCTCCTTTGCAACAGCCAGGTCCCCCTTTATGATCCACAGTCAGCCCTGAAATCTCTGAGCTCCATCCATAACATGTACCTACGCTAAGAGACAACCTAGGAAGTATCTTGGCAAAGTTCATACACTATAGGCTTCCCTTGAGTTTCTTAGGAATTGTGGAAAGTTGCGTAAAAATGGCAGCTATCAGAGATAAAGTTGGCATCGGTGTTTATGGTGTAAGAAGGAATTTAGGATGTCAACTTTCAACTTGCTCACTCAGTTGATAGTGTGCTGCTGGTATTTTTCCCCTGGGTACAGTATCCTCCCTTGTTGCTGTCAGTATTCCTGTGAAATGACATCTTCGTGTTGGTATGAAAGTAAGTGCTTGTGAGTGGTAGTAGTGCAAATTTTATAATTACTTTTAATTTTAGTTTGATTATAGTGAAGAAGGACAGGTTTAAAGCAATTTTCCAACTTTTGGTTCATACAAAGACGTGACTCTGTATGCACTAGCCTCCTGTATATATCTAGCACTTGTGGGAAGCTTGCTTATAGTCTACAAAAAGAGAGAACTTTGACTTTTCCAGTCTAGTCATGCATCAAATGGCTCCCACTCAGCAGCCAAAACAACAGCAGAGCCTAGAAGTTCAGATGAAACATTTCAGCTATGTCTCCAAGAAAAGAATCAGCAGGGCAACGAAACTCCTGACACACATGCACAGACATGCATGCTTTTTATTCATCCCTGCTCTCCGATTCCTTTAACTCAGAAATCTTTTTGGGTTATTTTGAAATGATGTCACTGAGCTCAGATGTGAGAAAAAAAGAAAAAAAGTTTATATAGTTCCCTGAAAACAGGCCAGTACAGTTTTGGAGCCAGCTCTGGTTTGTAAAATGCTTGGATGAATCTTATGCTCTTATCAAAACTTCAGTTGCTTCTTGTTCTTTCTTACTGGCAAAGAGCAACATAGAAAACTGAAATCACAAGCTTTACATGCTTTACTGCTTTGAGTATTCATTTAGGTGTAAGCATTACCGCCTACAGAACCGACTACACGCAGCACTGCTGTAAACGTCTCGAAAAACATTCACGGCAATGCTGTAAATATATATGCTAACAATATTTTAAAAATACGGCGCTGCACACAGGCTTCCACTTGCATGAATGGCAAAGATCACATTTTTAAATAAAACCGTGGCAGAAGTGTGGCGGTCACAGCAGCACACAGCGGATCAAACTGTCATGTTTGGTGCAGTTGTCTTTTCTAAAACTTTGCTGCAATTTCCTGTCCTGTTTTCACAACTTTAGTGGTTCTTCCTATCTGTGACATGTGGCTGGTTGCCACATTATAGAAGTAGGCTGCTGGTGGTAATTTTTACTAAAAGCCCGCATCTGTTACTTTACAAAAGGCCTCTCTTTGGATTTGTTACGTATCAGGTAAGACAGCAGCGCTGGAGTCAAGATGGATTTTATTGATACTTTATTGTGGTTCGATTTGTTTACCGTGTGTTTCTAAGCTTCATATTTGTTCGTGTTCAGTTAAGAACAAAACTGAATATTTTCACACTTGTAATGAATGACTCGGGCTTCAGGAAAGTTCTTCTCTGTGCTGTCGTTGCGCACACAGTGCGTTTGTGCACTGAAATACTGTATGACCAATATGAGAACACTGTGTGACGGGAACTTTGTAGTTTGTTCTTAGAATTTGTGCAAAACCAACTCACGGGGCCAAATAAGGGATGTGTGTCTGTTTTGAGGGGTGGGTGGGTTAGTAATGCTATCTGCTTGTACTTGTGTCAGCATTGTGGGGAAGAGATGTCTGCAAATGGCAGGTGTGGCTTTGAGAACTCTGCTGTGATCCTTTTGAATCACTAAACAGCCCTGACTGCAGAAGCAGGTTTGAAAATGTCAGAAAGCAAAAGAAAGCTGAGTAGCGTCTCATTTGCAGAATATATTTTTGAAATGACTCATTAGCTTCTTAATATTTTGAATATATTATATTTACAGATTTCTTACTTCTGACTAGTTTAACTTCTAAAATCCAATCATATGTTACACTGTCAGACTTAGTCTTTATCTAAAAAAAGAGTCCATCTGCAGTGTAATCACCTTCATGTTTTACGTCACTCTGGCAGTAGTTATAAAGAAACGGTACCTGTGTGACAACACTCAAGTCTACGAGCGTGATAGTGTGTTGTTTCAGGAGGAAGGAGGGGGAGTTGAGAACTTTCCGCTCTTACACAGAGGAAGAAATTTTCTTCTGAGTGTGGTTTAACAGACAGGAAGCAGCAGAAACCCAGTGCTCAGTGATGCTGTTCCTGTGAGTGCAAAATTCACAGGTCAGTTTGTGGGTGTTTTTCTTCTTCTACCCGGCTTTAAAATAAGTCATTTCTATTTTCGTCTGTCACTCTTCGTGTCGAATGGCGTAAACAGAAACGTCCAGTATTCTAGCACACGTTAGGAGCAAGAACAGCCTGTGTCTCAGAAGAAAAAAATGTCTTTACTGGAAGGAAAATGTGACCAAAAGAGAAATGGAATCTGGTCTCTGTGGACACGTCTGAGCTGTCGTCTCCGGGGACAGCGCTAGGCTTTCATCCCTAATCTCCAGACCATATTATCCTGCTAAAGCTAATGTCCAATCTTCCATAAAAAAGCCTAATGTTATACTGAATAGTGTGTTCGCTGGCACGAACAGCCGTTGTCACAGGAAGGCATGGGTCCTTCTTCCAGCGCTTGAAGCCTGAGTGGAAAAGTACAACGTTCGCAGGAGATGAGATTACATTCCATTCGCTTTTTGAAAGCCTGTGCTCGAGGTGACATTTTTCTTTCAGTCTTCATTTGGCCCTGGCACGGCAGAGCCAATTGCCTCCTAGTGTAACACAGACACAGCGAGCGCTGGCTCGGATGCATTGCTGTCTGTGCGTCTGATGCCTGGTGCTCTGCAGCTGCATGCCATTAGCCGGTGTCTACGCCTGCCTCTGTGCCCATTCCAGCCATTTTATCACCACGCGCTTGGTGTGGCTCCTGGAGTGCTGTGAAAGTGCTGCTTTATTCTGGTCAATAAAGTGGAGTTGGAGTTTGAAACGTGGTGAGGCATGTTGTATTGTGCAACGCTAGGTGTTGAGTAAAATATAGAATACGCAGAAAATGCTGTATACAAAGCAATTATGTTGCTGACATAGTGCAATGGCAGTGATGAAACCGCCCTGTTAGTGTGTTTTTTTGCCTGCCTTTGATGCAACACCTTAATCACTGTTCTCTTACTTTGCTGAATTCATCCACACTGCCTGTACTTTTAGTGCTTTGTTGTCTCAAAATATAGAATATGCATTCAGCCGTTCTTTCATTACTTGCTCTGATCTGTGCTGCGTGTTTGCAACACTGCTGTGCTTAAGGAATTTTCCTTGGCGTCCAAAGTGGCATTGTTACATAGATGTGGGTGGGTTAACCACAACTGAGAAAAACAAAGGGGAACTGCTGTCCAGAAATGATGATCAGGATCCTCTGCTGCCCATGTGGGCTATCACAGAGCTCCAGGAATGAACTCGGGCCTCGTATAACTGAGTCATTTCCCTAACAGGAACCAATCGGCTCCTGCAAAAACAGCATGCTCGCAGCTATATAATAACACGGTGGTAAGTAAGCCAGTGCATTCTCAATTATCTACGTGCCATGTCGGACATAGGTGTATCACTGCACAGGCGACTGGGGAAAATTAAACCTTTCATGTGAGGTAAAGATTTCTTTGTGCTGGCGTTGAACTTTGCAGGTGTAATGAGTGCAGAGCGATTCTTGATTTATTTCTCTTTCAGTTTTTACCTCCGCTGCGTTCTATACCTTTGTGAGGTTTTAATTAATACCGCTGCCCCTCTGGCACCATCCATCCTGTGACCGTTGTTATGTAGCTACCCCACTACACTGCTGAACAATCAGCCACCTAAGGAAACCTGTATTTTTGTAACCTGAGCTGAAAAGGATTGATAAGTAAAGTTTGCTTGGCCCTTTTCTTGCATCTCACAATGTTTGCACTCACCACATGCAGGGTGACTCATTGCACAGTCATTCAATTGGCTTAAATTACCTCCTTTCATGGTCAACAATGAGCTCAGCTGAAGAGACGAAAGCGGGGGAAGTAGGGCCTTCTGGGAATGCTCCATTTGTTCATGAATCCTGACTCTAATTGGTTGTTATTGGGACTGGCAGTCACCATGCTGTAGGGGTGGAGTACGCCAGTGTTTGGTTCATACGCTTCCTCAGTCTGCTGCACACTGAACTGCCAGTCATAACAGCCATAACTGTCTGAGGAGAGCTGAGTGATGGAAAGACTCCCATCGTTGTGTCACCTGACAGGGGCCACAATGTCAGCTGTAACTGATAATAATGCTCATTATTCAATTCAATTTTATTTATATAGTGCCAAATCACAACAAAAGTCGCCTCAAGGCGCTTCATAGATACAGAGAAAAACCCAACAATCATATGACCCCCTATGAGCAGCACTTTGGCGACAGTGGGAAGGAAAAACTCCCTTTTAACAGGAAGAAACCTCCAGCAGAACCAGGCTGCTGCGACCGGTTGGGGTGAGAGAAGGAGGTGAAGCTGGCACTGGCACCAGCAACGTGTCAGAACTCTAAATTTATTTAATGAAAGTGGAGAGACCAGCCAGGGCTTTACTTGAAGAATGCAACGCTCCCTAATGCTGATATTATATAATTTTCCTAATGCTACATTCCAATGATCTACACCGTTAGTATGCACTTGGGATAACCAAAGATTTGTTAATGTAATTTCAGCCGAGTTCTAACATTCAAAAATCTTTTCGAATACTAAATTGAACAATTCTGGGTTCTGAATATGTGAAAGAAAGCTTTAATGTGAAAGGAGTCCTGAGCGCCCAGCTTTATAGATCTCCCCATGTCTGCTGGAATTGTAGTGCCCTAAGGCTTACTATTTTGATTTAAGCATCAGACTTTATTATTTCAGTCACATCACCATTGCTTCCAGCTGCATCAGGCAGCTGTTTTCAGCAAAAACACTAGTGTACAGATGTCTGCTCAACACCAGCGACAAACAGAAGAAGGTAGCTGTTGACCACAATCTTACAAAGATAACTGTTTCTGTCTGCTGGGTGTTAATGGGTAGCTCTGCGCTAATAACACCCCAATAACAACCCCAGAACAACCCACCCATCCCCCTCCAAAATCAATGAGTGCACATTTTAAGTAGTTATTAATATGTTATAACATATAGTTTTCTTTTCATAAGGACATATTCAGACAAGATGACATGGAAGAAAACACAAAAAAACACGTGTGTCTGGTTGGAGTCAAACCTTGCACACACTAGCATTAAGCCATTAAACCTCACCAGAACGCCCCACCTTGTAACCACGCTGAAATATTCAAGTGTGGCAAAAGAAGGCCCCACCCATAGCGAATCACAGGCAGTCTATTTGCTCTGTAGACTATTATGCATTCACTAACATCCCAGTAAAATCCCTCCCTTCACTGTCCTCCTCTTCTCCTCTTTATGACGTAGTAAACGCAGTTACAACCCTGCCCCTGTGCTGGGACAAGGCAGCTGTTGTCATGTGCTGGGGGATAATGTGCAGGCTGCGTCTGACTAATGGCTGGCTCTCTTGTATCCCAGTCTGCTGTTAGCACTTTGCCAACTGAGTCATCCAGATCAATGAAGCTCTGACAGGAATATAGAAAGCACATGCAACCACTGACATAGTCTGGTACATTGTAGCAAACTGCACATAAACACAAGCATAAAGCATAGAAATAAATAAATTATATTTACGTTCATCTTTCTGCCTGTTGATTTGATAACAGCCATTTCTTTGTCATCTGATAAGTGGCTGGTGACTGGATGCTGATTATTTACCCTTCAATAGGCACAGTCCTTGATAGCTGAGATGTACAGCTTGATAAACGTCCATAAATCGAACACAAACTGCAACTACAAAAGGGGAACCAAGAACGTCTGCAGCGGAGAACATCTGCTAGATCAGCAGCGTGTCTTCTCAGATCTGCTGCGAAGCTGGGCAGGGCCCTGTCAGAGTGATTGCATGCGCTACAGATAACACACATTTAGTTTGCAAAACATGGATCAAGGCTTCTGTTGTAAGTGTACGAGTACACCAGTGGAAATGGCAAATGATTTAAAAAGCAGACATATGTGTTTAACTTGGAAGCCTCATACAGTATATCGCTTCTGCTTGAATCTGGTAATTCCCAGTACCGAGCATAAAGATGCCAAGAAGTCCAGCACACTGAGCTCCAGACAGATGGCGGCAGCGTCCAGCCCTGGCGGAGGTGGGCATGGATGCTGCAGCAGGGACAGCATGAAAGATTGACTGGAGTGAAACACTAGCCTTCTGATTAAGTTTCCTCGTCTCTCTTCTGTTTCCCAAAGCAATGCTTTCCAGACAGTAACTGCATGCTACTGGTCTGTTTGGATGCTTAGCAGAGAAATACACTTTAATGTGTTTGCTGGCTGTGCCCTGTGAGCTGCAGAAGTCCTTCACTATCACCTCCTCTTCTGTTCCTTTAAAATACAGTTCGGCCTGGTATGCAAGTTTGTCACTCATACAGGCATTTAAAAGCAAATAAGCTCCGCCCTGTAGCGGTGGCAAAAGCAGGAATAGCGAGTGTTTGGAGGTGGGGGAAGGTACCAAACATTTCCAACTTACTTCTTTATTCCTGCTAGCTCTGATCTCTGGGAAACAAGAGGGAGGGACTGTGTTTGTCGCCCCTGGGTTTATACTTATACTTTAACCCAAAATCAGCCCCTCCTACCCTTCATTCCCGAAACCTGCCTTTGGGTATCGATTGCTGGGACACACCTAAAGACACACACACACATATACACAACAAGAAGTGCATGACCACCAGTTTCCCTTCAACACAGGCTGTGATCACAGTAACTCCCCGAGGGTCAGTGCAGAGGGGCTGCATCAGACGAGTGATCTTTTGCCTGTGTGTGTCTGCATGTGTGTGTGTCTGCATGTGTGTGTGTGTGTGTAAACAGGGAGGGTTTGCTCAGACTGCTCATGTGATCATAATATCAACCCCGCTGAGCCTTATGATCTAAGGCAGAGTGCTGAGGGGTGTTTCACATCGAGGGGCAGAAAAAGACATCTGTGTTTAAATCAGAGTGAACTGTGCAGTAGTTTGGTGAAAGAGAAAACAGATTCACTCGTAATACTCTCAGAAATCCTGTTTAAAAAATGTATAAAGTCGGTCTCGACCTTACAAGTTCAAAAACAGCAGAAAATTCTGTCACAGTAATTTTTATTGGGTTTTTTTGGGGTGATGGTCCTGATGATGTCACCAGGAGCATGTAACTTTTCTACATGCTCACGTTTATTTCCAGCATTTAATTGAAGCATAATCAGTCAATCTGGAGCATTACTGACAGATTAATTGATCATTAAACAAACGTCTGTTTATTAACACTGTAAATGGAGTATTTCCGCTTTTTATCTCTACCGTTTGTATCCACATTGATATTTTCAGTGAAAGTAACTGCACAGATTGTAAATAAGACATTTTAAACCTGGTGACACTAACGTTTGTTAATTAGTGACTTTTTTTTTAAAGGTTTTTAGGCTGATCTGATTTTTCAGCATCAGATCAAAACTAGGCATGACCCAGATAACGCCTAAGCTGCATAGATTTGAGCAGGTTATAGATCTAACCGATGTAAAGTCCCAGGAGTTCCACTTTATGAGGATTTTCTAGTAAAATTACTAGAATTACTGCTGACCTATCACCTCTGTCTCTCCATCTTCCAGGTGTAGATGCTTCAGGCGCAGCAGGGCCCAGCCTCCGTGTCAGAGTGGGACGAGGCTGCTCCCACCTGGGCCACAGGACTCCTCTGAAACTTGGCTCGTGGTCTCTCTCTGAGCAACAACTGCTCAGGTTAAAAAGACGGGATTACAGGGAGGTGAAACTGAGTCTGTCTGCGCTGGAGTAGTTATCGCTGGGATTTTTTTAGGCTGCTCTTTGACTTTGAAACTCCGCTACCATGACGACGGCAGTACAACCCAGCGAACTGGTGTTTGAATTTGCCAGCAATGGGATGGACGAAATCAACCAGGTACAATCTCACCAGAGAAATCACTTTTTCAAATGCAACTCTCTGTTGTTGTTGATTTTTTTTCATGACTCGACTTATAGGGTCTGCATTAGCATTCAAACCCGTCGAGCTCAGTGGCCGACCGTCTTTTCCTACATGACACACTGTATGCAATCCTGTTGACAAATGAAATACATTTCAAAACAAACAAAACTAGTGTAAACGGCATGGCCACTGGGGTAGGATTAGCCTGTGATCTCTACGTTTGACGACACAGAACGGGAGGAGGATGGAGCCGAGAGGAGGTCTGGGAGAAGAGTGTGGGCTGCCGGTAGCACAGAAACGGAAAGACTGAAAAACCTGCAGTGAGGCTAGGGTGTGTGGGAGGCAGAGGGTGGGGCTAGGACGTCAATGTGTTTATTACCCAAAGGTTACTGTGTGCATTCGATGTCAACTTGTGCCTGTGTGTTTTTTCATTGCTCGGTCAGGTGTGCAGTTATCTCTTCCCCACACCCGGGTCTGAATCCTGTGGAGCAGGCTTGATTGTAAGTGTGGAGATGTATGTGTGTTTATGTGTCCTAGTATTTGTATGTGTGTATCTAGAGTGGCAGGCTGTCATTGGATCCCTGAATAGCACCAGTTCAAGCCTAACCTGATGGACCAGTTACAAGGCTGTTTAGAAGGGATGGGATAATTCCAGCAAAAGGTCTTGTATTGTTCCAGTGCTACAGTTCTGTGACTCGCTGCACCCACTTGGCCTGTTAGACAAGCAGTTTGCCTCTATTTACCAACTCATGAAAATACCCCCCCCCCCACACACACACACACACACACACACACACACTGAACAACTCACAATGGCACTTCTGCAGCGGCCATTTAGACATTTAAAGATTTTATTTTCTCGCCACAGTAAAGCTGTCGGAGCTGAGTAAAATCACCAAGTAGATTCTGTAACGATTAGCCTCGCTATATTGGTTTTTAAGCCAATGTGTAGTTTGAACACAGTCGGGAGGGTAGGGAGACACAAAAAGGTCCCAAAATTTCCTCCATTTTTAAACTACATTATAAAGGCTTTAGGTAAACAAGCAGCTTTTAAACGTGATGGTGTCTCTTACGTTACGCCAGCTACACTTTCTCAAATATCGTGATGCGGATATAGAAAGTGTACAGACAGTTGGACTACGTTGTGGTTAGGCAGGTAAAGCAGAAGAGAGTGGGGTGTGGGGGAACAGGCTGCACAGATGCTGTGCTTTCAACGCAGAATGGGGAACTCAGAAATGCAAATTGCTTTATCGCCTGTGTTTCCCTACTAGAAACACTATTTAGGTCAACAAAGAGGAAGAAGCCGTTAGGATACTTGTTGTATGTGCAGTATAATTTGTGTTGCATGCAGGGTGCTTGTACCACCTTCTCACCGTTTTACTCCTTTAAACAACAGTTTCACTCTTTCATAGTTCTCGCCGGATTATCAGCGGGTTTGCACAGCGAGGCAACTCTGAATTGTTCACAGAAAAAAAACGAATCAATTTAACATCAAAACAACAGCGGAGACGTCAGCAACATGTGTCTGCCGCTCTGTCAGCAAACTGTGTGGGATCACAGGCTGTCTGCATTTAGTGGGAGAGGGTGGGAAAGGCTGCCGTTTCAGACGCAGACAAATAGTCGGAGCGGTTTTATCTCCTGACACACGCTTTGTTCTTATTCAAGGACAGAAAACTTAATTTAAGTCAAGCTGGGAAAATGGGGTAGCCTCACTGTCTCGCACTCTGATAGTATGTCTACCAAAGAGCCTGATTAATGGGATATTCAGTGCATGTCAGTGAGACGCTGATAGCACTCGCAGTCATAGCAAAATCCAGGGTTTTTAGTACTCCCAGGAAGCCTTGTGGTTTTCTGCTTAGATGGCACAAGCTGTCTGTATCTGGTAGAGGTACGGTAGATATTATGCAGGGCCACCTCCTCCCTCGACTCATAAACACCTTATTAATAAAGAAGAATCCACTGCTAGTGCTGCTAAGGAGGGCTAACCGTTTAACACTGTGTCCAAATAATGAGCCAGTCGGTTAGGTTCCTGGTTAAACTATAGCCGGGATGGGTATGCAGCCACGCACACTCGAATGCCCCTCTTCCCAGCCTCCCCCCAGCTCAAGGCCTGGACACCTGGTATGCCCCAGAGGGCCAAACCAACAATGGACACTTGTGCAAAGAGACAGATAAGCCTTTATTCATGTTCCTCCTACCACACCTTTTTGTCTTTCCTTTTAATCAGGTCATCACTCTAGGAATGTGATTTAAGGTGTGTTTCATTGATCGACATTGTTTGTCTAAAAGTAAAACAAATCACAACACGGATCATTTGATGTAAGTCAGCGACGTTCTGACACATTGTCATTTAGAGACCATTTCTCACCAAGCTAAACGTAGTAGCTTCGTCTGCCTGTCAGCGGCACAGAAGAAATGATTTCAAAGCATTTTGAAGTGTAGTGTGCTGCCATCTGCTGGTGACCAGGTGACTACATGTTTTACATCAAGTTGACTTCTTTATATAATGGTTTATTTGAATGATTATTAAGTCAGCGGTCCACTGGATTTTCATGCTGTGTTTTCTTTATACTATTTGAGAAGTACTGTCAGGTTTTGAGAAGCACATTATGCACATATTCAAAGGACTGAATTAGCCTCTGACTGACACAAACCAAGTGCCCAGTGAGCCCTTTTGACATGGTCTCTATTGGTGGTAATTCCCTCTTTCCCGTCGCTCCTTCCTGCATCAGATTGTGCCATGCCTGAAACGAGCTAGCGAATTCCCAAAGCACATTTAGGAGATGATGAAGGGTGTGCTTGCCTGCAATTCATGACTTCATGCATTAACATTCATTTGGTTTTATATAATTTCTGAACATAAGATTAACTCTTCAGGTGAAGTGGGCTAGAACAAACAGCTGCTTCCTGGCTTCTTCAGCAGGCTCCTCTGGACCAACAGCACCGCAGAAATGAGCTCTCCTCCATGCTACGCGCCTACACATTAGCTAAAAATGAGTGTGAATCTACAGTGTTTCACAAGGCAGTAAAAATAAGAGTCGTGTTTTAACATTATCTTGATATCGTGTGGTTTTTATATCACATTTATGACGTGCTGCAGAGGGATTGATTGTATTTTTATTGCATATGCACTCAAAGACGTATGTGCAAAGATCCACGGTCCTCTACCTCCGAGGGGCATCGTTAGTGTTACAGCATCTCAAACCTCTCTGTCTGTGTGTCTGCTCTCTGTGCAGCTGGACGACCCGTCAGTATTCCCAGCGGTGATTGTTGAGCAAGTTCCCGCAGCCGATCTGTTGCAAGTATACTCGGGGCTCGAGTCCGATGAGGTGACCAACGGTATCATGGTGGATACCACTCTCCATGTGGTTGAGGAACCATCCATCTTGGAAGGAGGGGTGGATCTCACAGGTGCGCATGCAATAAACGCTGAATTTTAATGAGACTTAATAAAACTAACAAAGCACACAAGTGGAAGATGCAAAGCCAGAAAATTACAAACTACACGTTTAATTTCTGCTCCGTTGCACAGCACAAACAGCCTTCTTAGGTACTCTTGGAATTAATTCATTACAATTAATCTGTAGGCTGACCCACAAACTCTTCACTGAACAGCGAGTTACCTGAAAATTCAGAACATGCAAGCATGCATTCAGATGCACACGAGCGTCTTTCTCCTTAAAATGAAAAACGCTTTAATGCACTCTCCTTGTCCTCTCCTTTGTAGCCATTCACCTGTGTTTGACCTAGACTTCTCAAAAAAGTCAATTATGCAAAGCATTAGCCTCCGAGTATTTCTTATTAATGGATTTGTTGTCATCTGGTGGACAGAAACAACAGTCTCAGGCACAGAGGACAGCATGGAGACAAATGAAGCAGCGGCGGCTCTTCTTAACATGGAGTCTCCGAACAACATTTTGGATGAGAAGCGTATGCGTAAGTTCATTTGCATGCTTATTATTCCACAAAAACGTCAGCTTTGATCTAACGCTGTTCATAATTGCAGCTTGAAACACTTTTCTGTATCTCTTGTTTATGCTAAGTTCACACCTATGGCACTCTGCTTGAGTCAGACCTGACATATGCCCCACTGAGGCCTGACCAGATGGACGGCGTTGCCCTTGACATGTCCGTAGACGAGGACACCTCATCTATGGATGAGATTCCCCAAAAATTCCCCTTAAAACCTCAGAAAAAAACCAAAGGTAAGACATTTTCCTCCTCCTCCTCCTTTTTAGAACTCCCTCACTAAAAATTCACTGTTGTAGGTAATTAGATGATTTCACTGTGGCCTTTCACCTCATAACACACTACTCCATAATTTGAATCATAGTGCGAAAGCCGCGGGCGGTCCGTCCCTGCTCTCCCATCACCACCCCTAACCTACCACTCAGGAAGAAGAGCAAAGAGGGCAAAGGTAAGCCTCACTAACTAGTCCACTTCTCTATAATCAGCCAATAAAAATCAAGGTCTGTCCTCCTCTTGTGTACGCTCCATTTCCTCATGTGGAGTGTGCAAACAGCAGTCCTCAACCCCTGCAGTCCAGTGGGGTCGAATCTAGGAGAGTTAATGGATGAGGGGATCTCAAAGTGCTGTGTTTCACAGGGAAACAGAAGTGATTGCAGGCTGGAGGGCACGTTGATGCTCTGCCGATAGAAGGAGACTAGTGGTGCGCCATGTAAAACCTCATTGCACCCTACAGTGTGACTCAAAGAGGAGGGGACTGGGGACAGCAGGTTCAGCTGCACACATATACATCACCCTGTCATGGTGTCTGGGATTCAACTGACTACTGGGAGCGTTGCTGTTTTTAACCACTTCTGGCCGAAGCATTTCGTGAATTAGAGTAATCTACTCCCCAGACTTGATATAATTAATTTCATCCCAAGGCACGCATGTACACATACAATGGCTGGAATAAAAGAGCAGCTCCTCCTGTAACCCTGTGGCGTTCATATATTCATAAACTGTACTACTAAATGAATTATAGATGTCTATAGCACAGCTCCAAGGCTTCGTCGTGAATGTCTGACTCACTTGAAAGTTAAAAACAAGACTAAATTTATTTCCCCCCCCAATTTGCAGGCAATACCATCTACCTGTGGGAATTCCTTCTGGCCTTACTGCAGGATAAAAACACCTGTCCCAAATACATCAAGTGGACACAGCGGGAGAAAGGCATCTTTAAGCTTGTGGACTCCAAGGCTGTCTCAAAGCTGTGGGGCAAACACAAGAACAAACCTGACATGAACTATGAGACCATGGGAAGAGCTCTCAGGTAAATACTCGCATCATTTTTCTGAGCAACACTGTGCATCATCAGGAATGACTATAATGTGTTGGACATCTATTTTCTTTTCTAGATACTACTATCAGAGAGGCATCCTGGCTAAAGTGGAGGGCCAGAGGCTGGTCTATCAGTTTAAGGAGATGCCAGCTGACCTCGTGGTGATTGAAGATGAAGAGACGGGTTCTGATACCAATGTCGGCTACGGCAACCAGAGATCGACCAACGGGCGGTCTGTGGTTCGTGGAGGGTCCAAAGGGCACGGAAGAGCTCAAGGTCAGCAGCACGTCTCGGTGAAACAGATGAAGAAAGAGCCAAACAATGAATGTCTCTACCAGGAAGCTAATGGTGGACAGGCTGAGCAGCTCCTCCAGTCTGTTCATATGCTGCAAGCCAACCAAGGGGCCGGAGTCCAGGAAACAGCACAAGCTTTAAGGTGAGCGACTGTGAAAAACACCAGAGTTTTATTTTTGTTTCATTACTCCACAGCGGATACCAGAAAATCATTCTCTGCTTAATGATCTTTCAAACTAGGGCTCGATGGGTAAATCAGTTGGTATTAGCTTATTCTGGATCTATCTGTCCATATGTCAGCAAAAGTAACAGATTTGCAATACAGAAAACCCAAGAGTGAGTTTGATATATGGTAGAGTCGGTGTCTCTAATAACTCTTTATCCACCAGAAAACACAGATAACACTGAGTCAGATCTTATGATTATTTACTTTCTTGCGAAGAGCTAGACTACAAGCTTGACGCTGTTGTCGTGTGTGATGAAAATGTGCCAAATGCTGGTAATCTCAAAGGCTAGAAAAAGGGGTAGCAGCTAGCTTGTCTCTGCTGATTGCCTCTTAAGAGCATTAAATGCAAGACTCTTATAAGCCATTGTTCTTAGACACGAAATATGCCCAGCATTCAATTCTTCAGACACACATGTGTTTCATGCTTTCTTGTCTTTGTGATTTTTGTGTAAAACAAATGAAGTAAGAAGTAAGAAATCATATAATCATCATCCACCAAAATGCATGTCAGTCAGGTATCCTTACCAATAACATAAAAAACTTGGTAATTATAAAATATAAATGCCAGTATTAATCTCAAATAGGGCTGCCACGGTTAGTCGACTAGTCACGATTACGTCGACTATTAAAATCGTCGACGACTGATTTAATAGTCGACGCGTCGTTTGAAGCTTTGTAAGATCACAAAAGACACAGGAATAATTAGTGGGATTTAAGAGTGTAATAACGGACTGAAACAGAAGATGGCAGCACTGCATGTACAAGGATGCCAGCTGCCGTTAAACCCCGAAGAAGAAGAAGCTGTGTCCCAGAATTCGAAGCGCAGTCCAGCTCAGTTTACAACAATGGCGGCAGCTAGTTAGTTTTAATATTACTCTTATTATTCTTTCTGGGTCACAAAATAAACGTTTAACATATTTTCAGGCGAGAATGTAGCTGTGTAAACCTCAAATATCTGCTTAGTTTATCAAGACACCACATATTTTCAAAGGCGCTCCGACGTTTTCGGAGACGTCTGTTACCCACTAGCTCGATAGCTAGCCGGGAGCAAGGCTAACTAGAGCCCGTGAGCACACCGGACTCCCGGCAAATCGTTTTCAAACCCACCGCCGTCTTTCGCTACTCAGGTTAAACATGATATATAAGTTACTTAGATAACTTAAAAATGTTATTGTTTGGCTTTTTTGTAGTATTTTATTTGTTCCTGAGTAAATCGGTTTGGCTGAGATTAAAGTTATAGTTTTCACACAGCTGAATAAAAGTCAAGCAGACAGCTGATTATCAGAAGTGTGAGATGCTCGAGAATATACTCCGGTGTCCTGTTATATTTTAGATAGCAAGGAGTTTATTAAACTTCACCGAAACAATCTGCAAATTTCATTAAAATTTAATAAACTATCATCTTGTCTTTACTTTTAGTTAGCACATACCTTAAACACTTAAAGCCGTAAGCTAATGATAGTTATATAAGAGCAGATGCTGCTGGTGCAATAAGCTGTACGTTTTACGTCCAATGGACGATGATCTGATTAGTCAACTAATTGCAAAAATAATCAGTGACTAGTCGACTATCAAAATAATCATTTGTGGCAGCCCTAATCTCAAATGATACATATGCTTAAATCTTACTCATACTCACGCATGCATCATAGCGTTGGGCCTGATATTCACAGATCGGTCTTATATTAGTGGCGGTGTCTTGTTGGGGGAACTCAATTACATCTCAAAGCCTCATATGTACAAAATGTCACCTTTTGAGATGCAGAGTTTCATTATACATAATAAAATTGTGAGGTGAACACAGCAACAGCCAACCCAGCAGAGCTGAAGTAAATCTTTACTTTATATAATTCATTTTTTTGTTGTTGATGTGAGTAAAGTGCCAGATCACCTTTAGATTTTTATAAAGTGCATTTCTTCCTCTGGCACAGCTTTACTTTGCATTTTATTTTTCTGTTGCCAAGTCTGCTGCCTGTATTACCAATATATTATCACAAAATTCTACTTTTTTTTTTTAGTGGTTAAACATTGTCTGCTGTTAGAAATTGAAGAGACTCATAATTTCCACAGTACAGCTGTCAGCACAATTTGTTATTTTAATAAGGGCATTAGTTCTGCTTTTTAGGCTCATAGCTGTGCGGTCGCTAATTTTCACAGTAGGTGTCCGTTAAAAATAAACCTTGTATATATTTGCAAAGATATAAAGAGAATATTCAATTACACCAACTCTGTCAGAGACAGTGAAGAGACTCACCTACATCTTCTGTTTTTATTTCATCAGGACCATTAACACCCCTGCATCAGTTCCTATGGTCCTGACATCTTCCGCCTCGCTTCAGTCTGTTCCCCTCACTGTTCTAGCCAACGGGGACTCCAGCCACTCCCCTTCTCGGGTTATTCTCCACACCATGCCCTCCACGACAGCAGGTGGTAAAGATGTGCTTACCATCCATACGGCTTCTATAGCAGGTGGGGCTAACAGCCTGCAGGATGGCCTCCCGCAGCAGCTCTTGGTCACCAGTCTGGGCTCATCTGCCTCCTCCTCCTGCACTTCCCCTCCAGGAGTCATTAGTTCCACCGCTTCCAACCTCAATGGTCTCCCCCGCCTTGTCACCATTAACACCACCTGCGGGCAGACCATGGTGGCACAGCAGCCCGGCACCGTAATTGCCACTGTGCTCAAATCTAGCGACCTCTCAGGGCTGCAGGTGAAAGAGGAGATGCTGGACCCCACCTACTTTCAGTCGATGGTGAACGGCGATCCATCACTGGCCGCACATACATTTGAAAAAGAGGAGATGGAAGCAGGGGAGGCGGAGCTGCAGTACAGGACTGTTATCATTGATACCAGTCAAAGCCAGGGCCCAGAGGGCACAAGCGAAACTATAATTAATGGACATTCTTCTCAGAGCAGCAGCCCTAGTGAGGGTCTGACCCCTGTGGAGGAGCTGGAAGTGCGTGGAGAGATGTCCCTGCAGCCGGAGCAGGGAATCAAAGGCCTGCAGGAGCTGCCGGTGTCTGTTCAATTGCCTGCAAACTTTATCCAGATAAAGACAGAACCTGCAGAGGCTTAGTGCTGCAGGACTCTAAAACAAAAGCTGAACCAAAATTGAATCCATTTTCTTTACCTACCACAGTGATCTGATCACAGATCAGAACGAGGGATCTTGCAGCTTTTAAAGGTTGGTCAGTTCAGCCTCAGGATGTATTGTTTACCAACATATTTGTGACCATGTGCCTAATTTTAAAAATCAAGGGAGTGTTTAGTTTTTTTAAGAAGTAACTTTTCAGATTTAGGATTCTCTCTTTCTGTAGACACAATCCCCAACACACACACACACACACACACACACACACACACAAATGCACACATATGCACACATATGCACACATGCACAAACACAAAATGCTTTTGTTCCTTTAGGAGAGTAGCCATTGGATAAACCAGGGATCCCTGTCTACCAAATGTGCCAGTTAGCTGTTTTTGTTTTTTTTTTACTTTTCATCTCACTGGACTCACGTGTTTAAAGAAAAATGCAAGAAACCAAAAATCGGGGACTGAATGCCAAATGATGCAATGACACGAGACATCTGACAATGTGTGAGTGTACCTGATCTTTACATCGGGTACGAGTTACTTTTCGCACGGGAAAGGATGTCGTGTCTGCTGGAAAAAAGAGAAGCCACACATCTCGGAGTTTAATTGAAGAGTGCCTTACCGGAAGTTCAGAACAGTTCAAGACCGTTTGTTGGAAACAGCTGCGTAAGGGATGAAAAACGGACTAAATACCTTCACAGACTTTCAGACTTCCAAGAAGTTATTACGCATTTATTTTCATATAAACAGAATAGGTATGCATTCACTCTCTAATACCCTTGGCCTTAAAACACCGTGTTACTATGGAAATGGGCATTTTCCGTCTACCAAGGACAGTGTAACATCAAAACTGTTTGTATAGAGCTGCAGACCGAAGGCACAGCAAGATAGGGAGGCACAAATGGAGAGGAAGAATACACGAGATAAAACAGATTTTATCAGTCTCTGCCTCAGAGGCTCCGAGGTTTAAATCCTGTTGTTATAAAATGGAATATATATATGAATCTATAGATAAAAATAAATAAATATATATATATATATACATATAATATACAATTGAAATTCAATTTTAAGGCCACAGTGAATTTATTTATTTTGTGAAATCCTAAATTCTGTGTAAAAACCAGGCACATTTGTTTTCTATTTACATGTAAAAACCTGAGGGGAAATACAAAGAATATGAACGTTAATACCAGGAGGCTTATTTGGTAGTTTTTTGTAAGACCAACATTTTTCATGTGTATAGCTTTCCATATAATCAGCTTTGGTATTTCCTTGAGTTTTGGACTCGAGTGTTCAGTGCAGCATGATTACTCCACTGTTATATTCTCTTATATCCTCTGATTTAAACATGTACTGAATGTTCTTTTCATTCCTTCTGATCAGCGGACATACCTCTTTATCTTTTTTAACAGTCAAGCAGGCGAAACTATGCATTCAAATATATATTCGCTGTGTATGTGCTGTACAAAGTATCAAATGTAACAATTCACATGCCTTTGAAATCCTTTCTCTGTTTCGTCATTTGTTTGGTACAAAGAGGAATCAGTGCTGGTTTTTTTGTTTTGTCTCAAGCTTTTTCCCCCTCCTTTCTCCTTCTCCTCTCCACTCCTGTCACCTTGTTACCTCTTGTCTGGTTTTCTCTCCTCACCGCCTCCTCGACTGCTCTCGGCTCGGGTCAGTCGAGTCTGTGCCTTCTTTATTTGCTGTCCCACTTGGTTAAGAACCTCTCAGGCCAGCCATCTGATTGGCCCCTTGGTCCTGCCGGGGATGAAGCCATATTGATCCTGAGTGGTATCCCGGCTAAATTGGTTGTATTTTCCAGCCAGACTGTAGCTGCAGAGTGAGGACATTCAGACATACTGACCTCCATCTGCACTGGCACCTAAGGACAGGTGTTAAACGCTACTTTACAACCTCACATCAGCCAAAAGGGCTCTGGGTCTGCAAAGACACTCTGAATGTATACTTGTTTTTAAAGTACATGCTTTTTTTTTTTAAGTACATGCAGCCTATAAGTACACTGGGTTACATTTGCATTAAAATCTGTCAGTCTTTCGGTGGGGATTTGCTGCCTGTCTATTCCTGTATCTACCCTTCCTTTTTCTCAGAGCACTGTTTTACTGTCTGTGAAACATTGAGGTATGTCCACTGCTTATGTTTTTGTTTGCTTCTTATGACTTGGGTTATCAATGGCCTCCTTTATGCTGAATATAGAATAGATTTTTAAGAAAAAGTCAATATGCTAATTAAATGCAAAATCGTATCTTTTGACTGTTCTCTCTCTTTCTTTTTATTTGTTGCTGTTTTTGCTGGCAGAACGGTTTGGAACAAGCGAGGCGCGGATAAAGTGTCATACAAGCTTTTTTTTTTTTTTTTTTTTTTTTTGGAGAAATTAAACAGAAAACCGAATTAAACTTGGAAACAAATAGCTTCCAAGCGGTTACTAAGTCCATTCATTTGCGCTGTTGCGATAATGAAACTATTGCTGCCTTGAAAATTCAGAGTTGTATTGTTGGGCTGTTGAAGCTTTGGGGGACATTTGATCACATGGTATTTTGAGAGAAAGAAAAAGCTACTGTAGAAAACTGGATTGGAGCCATTAGCGGGCCAGAGACTGATTGGACTGTACTTAAGAGCTCTGCTTCTCCAGTTGCTGTGGGTGGATGAATACATTAGCATGTGACATGCCCAGAGCTGAAGACAGACGAGTCTGTCACCACAGTTTGCATAGTGAAAAGTGTGTGTGTGTGTGTGCACGTTTAAGCTGTGGTTGGCGCGAGAATGAGTTACACTGAAGTGGGTTGATTCTTTTCAAGCATGTGTTATGTTGATGTGTTTGTATATGTGAGAATGGAGTGTTTGTGTGTTTGGGGTTTACATTGGCTTGGAGTGACTGTGTGTGTGTGTGTGTGTGTGTGTGTGTGTGTGTGTGTGCAGGGTCAGGAAGTCTTCTGGCATCGGGGCTTGCCTACCGTGCTCCATCTACACCCACATACACAGCTGTGTACCACACAATCCAATCTTGCCATAGGGTTACACACACACACGTGCACACACACACACATAGAAACAAGACCAAGTTCAGCCGCAGCCACCATTACAACCTTCTTCACGCCACTGAACAGCTTCCCGGACCTTTTTCAGATGAAAAAAATAGTTTGAAACGGGAATGAAATCATCGCACAAGCTCCACATTCGGCAACAAACAGCCCTCCATTACATCCAAGCAGACACTTTGCTTTTCTGTTGAGCGGTTCATCGATTGCCTGCCATAGGGTAAGCGGAGGTTCTTATGGATTACTAAAATAATGAAAGGCTACTAGCAGCCGTTATGTCTGTGCTATTCCTTTGGTTAGTGAGTCAGAGACCCTGAAGATGGAGTGAGAGCCAGGTCCTGGGAGAGGAGGACTATTTCTGTGTCGCCTGCAGCCACTGACACAGCGCGAGTGTTTACTGCTGTGCCATGCTGCCTCTCACAGTGGGAGCAGTTGAGGGATGACGGCTGACATTATTGTGCCTCCAGCCTGTAGCAGGAACAGTACAGGGAGAGCTTATTTAACCATCAGGTCACCAGACTGACTGCAACATTACAAAGAAAAGGAGTTGATGGCTGCTGTCTTATGGCCGCTGAAGCTTTGTGCAATTTATTAACAGCATGCAGGTGAAGTCAGATTCAAATGGAAACCATTTTTATTTTTACGTTACTCCACAGAAGCAGATGTGGATGTATTAAGGACAGCGAGGTACAGCGTGTTTTAAGATGTAAAAAAAAAAAGAAAAGTGTTGAAAATACCTCACCTAACCTTTGATATTACAGCAGTACACCTTTGTCTACACAAGATGGCACTGGTAATACACGTGTCCTCATCAGAGCCGAGCCTCAGTCTGGATCGAAGAGAAGTATTCCTTCAGGTCACTAATCTAAATACAGACACTCTTCATACATTGGTTTTCACTCTCCTCCACCCCAGAATAGCGACTTGCGTCTGGAAACGAAGGAGCGATTATTTGAAATGAAAATAAGCAGCTGGGAGGGAAGTTTCCCTGCATTTTTTGATAAGTAACAAAAAGAATTAATTCGCATGTGAGCTTCAATGGAAGTGGCCATTCCTCGGGCCAGGTAGGCAAAAATCCTTTGAACTGTGATAACCTGGTAAATGCTCGGTATCTCCGTTCATCCTGCAGAGCAGTCGATCTTGTTTCCTCTCCCCATCTAAACGGGGATAAACAAGTGCTGGAGGCGGGGTTTCCTATATAAAATGCATGAGAAAAAATAGTGCAGGGCTTAGGCTGAAACGATATATTCTTTAATTCTGGTCTACAGGGAAGGAGTTCACTGTCAGACACTCGCAGATTTGGCTCATATCTAATGCAGGCAGTGCTAAACCTCTTCATAGATAGTAGGAATGCAAATTAACCTCAATGCAGGGTTTTAAAAAAAGCCAACAATCAAATACCATTTGATTTGGAGTCGTTGGGATTTTGACATTTTCCTGTGAAAATGCAAAAATTTCACCGCAGTCGGTCCTGTTTGTAATTTCTTAGGTTTTTAACTTCAAACAGAAAATATTCTATTAGTACAAATTATTAAAATTGCACTGTTTACATCATGAGACTGTCTAATGGAAAAGTAAAACAACACAAGTAGATGTGTGTACTAGGCAACAAAATGTGGATAAGACTAGACTGTTATCCCGTTTGTTTGTTTTTAAAATCTTTGCTCTCCCAATCCTCCGTCGGCAGTATTCCCACCATCCGGTGTCATTCAAGGTCTCCTCCACAATGAGTTTTAATTGTGAGACATCTGTACTTTAAAATTTGACTTTCATGGTTAATATTGGACTTTTGTCCCAACAGGCACGAGGAGCTCTCTGGGAGCTCGCTGTAATATCTGTATCAGCCTCTCCAGTCAGGGTGAACCATCCCATTCAGAGCGACTCTCTGGGCTTCCATGGCAATTTACTCTCACGACTACACAAAAGAGTCCTCAGAGACCTCGCCAGATAGACAACTGACAACTAACAGCATCTTATGAAAAAATAACACTTTATACTATTTTCTAACACAGTGAGTGCGGTAGCTCCACAACAACAACAACAACAGCAGTGGCAGCTGCAGCATGCCGAATGCTGAATGCTGAATGCATCCATTTTAATAAACACATGCCTATTTGATGTGATAAGCAGGAAGTAGTGAGAAATGAATTATATAAACACTGATTTTATGAACTTTTCAGAAGCGCCTCGGGGGCTTTGCAGTACACTTGTCAGTTTATTTGAAGTATGTTTGCAATTATTGTATTTGTTAACTCATGCCAGTATTTTTCACTTGACATGTTGCTCTGGGCCATTGACATTACTGATTCAAAAATAACAATATGGCTTCAGTCTGAACTCCATTTGTGAGCATATTCATAAAACATTTACATATAGCAAGTTTCGCCCTCTCTTTCAACAAAATCCATTTCACTGTCAATTATTATTGATATCTTTGACATTATCATCAGAGTGAGCCAACATGAGTCAAGATCTATATTTACTTTGTAGGCGAGATACTTTTATATTAGTGTAAACAAAGCATTATTACACATCCGATACACAGGAGAGTCTCGGGTTATAAAATCAGAACAATAAAAGGATATATGTCTGTTTTGGCTTGTCAAGATGTGATGCTAACAAATTCTGCTAATGAGGAACGGGAGTAATGGTGAGTAGAGAAGGAGACCTGCCTGTTTCAATTGCATTAGTTGGATTCAAAACCCATACTGCTATCAGCTTTCCGACAAACACCCCCCGGGCATTAAGTGTCTTTCAAGGAAATCACATTGTTTCATATGATAGGACAACGGAGATTATTCGTACAATGAAATTTTAATTGGAAAAAAGAAGGAAAAGAAAGAAACATACAGAGGGCTTCAAAGCAAACTACCACAACACGAGTGTTCCATTTTTGTCTCCCTGTTTAACTTCTGAGTACCTCACATAGCTTGAATACTCTTGGGCATTTATGCGCCTTGTTATTGTGATGACAGAACATCAATTACGAATGCCTATCTCGCCTGCTTAGTTACAGATGAGAGTTATTTCAGCTCGACACACTGAGATGAGGCGTTAGAGATTAAAATCGCCTCGGCAAATAAGAAAATGTTTGAACAGCAGCACTATTTAAAGCATTTTGAAGACTGCAACAGTGGTGAAAACAATGGAGGATAGCACATCAGTGAGCACATCAGACGCGACTGCTGAGGTCTGTGAATCTTTAATTAAACAATGTTTGTTTTACATGATACAAATAACAGAGAAAAGAGTGACGAAAATACTTGGAGCGAGTCGTGAACTTTCGGTGCCGGTTAGACTCGTGTTTCTGTATTGGCGTGCTGGAATAATTCGCTTTTTTTTCTTTTTTTTTTGCTTAAATATTTTTAAACTGTGAATATTTTCCTCACATAATCAAATTTTCTGAAGTTGGTTTTGTGCGTACGTCCATGTTTGGATCTATGAAGTTGGTTCGTGCCACTGCATCAGCGCTTAAGTACATATTTTATGAAGCTCTTGTGATATATTTGGTATGGTGGCACAAGTCGCTTGCATAATAGCGACACAATAGCTCTTGATTTGATCTCTTCAGCAGTGTTGCTGTTATTAAAATCAAGCAGAGCAGAGCACTTCTGATGTAGCAACTTTTTAGGTAGCATTTTCCTTGTTGACTGTGTATTTCTTCATTTTTTGGATGTGTTTCTCTTGATGTTTTTGTTTTACTGTTGTGTGCTTTGTCCTTTAGGCCCAAAGGAGTACAGGGCACAGAATGGACTTTTATCTGCAGGAAAAAGGCTATGAAAGAAAGTCAGACATAAACACTCACTAAGCACGAAAACCGTGCAATCTAACGCAAGCCTATACACAGTGTTGGGAAGGTTACTTTTAAAATGTATTCCACTACAGAATACAGAATACATGTCCCAAAATGTATTCTGTAACGTATTCCGTTACGTTACTCAATGAGAGTAACGTATTCTGAATACTTTGGATTACTTAATATATTATCATGCTGTTTACAACTACATGAATGTACTATTGCTGTGATTTATTACTGTTACTGAAGGTCCGCGGCTCCGAACCGTAGTAAAGGGACCTCTGGCTAATACGGTGGGTTCTGTTTCGGGCTCGTAGCCGAAAACTAGCTTTACTTTGTTGTCTGGGTCAACTTTGCTAGCGAGAGACAGAGAGAGGCGTTGAAAGGCTGCTCCAACGGAACTTATTGTTTTTGGAGGAAAACACGAACACGGTGTACAGTCGAGTCTTAATAGCTTACTTACAACTGGGCTCGTCAGGCTCTCTTCTTGGCTGCAGTGGTTATTATTATATTTACATGCTTCCAGCTCCGTTTCTGCTCGATGACAGCTCGTACTTTTCCTTTTTCTCCCTCCCTCGCTCACAGACACATAACGGGTATGGCAGTCCATTCTCCCTGCAGCACGGACTACACTGCCCATGATGCTACATTCTTTAGAGCTATACCTGTAGCATTCTGCCTATTAGCTTAGCATAACAACAACAGGCACTCTCTCACCCAGGAAACACGCAGAGAGAGACCGTCACCCTGTAACCATGACAACCGTAACGCTGCCGCCTGGAACAACAGAACGTAGCTGTCAAACAAAACCCAAACAGTCCTGACCCGCCACAATATGAAACAGGGAAGTACCGCCGTGTAATCCATTTATTTCAACAAAGTAACTGTATTCTAAATACCACCTTTTTAAACGGTAACTGTAACGGAATACAGTTACTCATATTTTATATTTTAAATACGTAACGGCGGTACATGTATTCCGTTACTCCCCAACACTGCCTATACAAAAGCTCTGCCATACATTTGGCTTTTTGAAGCTCGTACATCTATTGTTGACATTGGAAAGACAATCAGTTTACTAGGTGTGATATACTGCATTACATTTTCAGTATTGCAGTATTTAAGATAACACCTGTAGTTGTTGGTGGTAATAGCCAATGCGTTTTAATACTGCAGTTCACAGAAATCTGCCGGCAACAAGACAAACTGCTGTTTAAAGACATCAGGCAATAGTTGGTCTTTTCCATCACTGTGCGAGCAGCTTAATCATGCAAATGGCACGGGTTTGCCAACAACTAAGTGAAAGTTGGTTACCTTGCTGAGAAGTTGGAGGTATGCAGCCCGTTTCCTGCAGCTTTCCTGCAGGGAAAATGCTGAAAATAGCCATTGTCTTGTTTTGAAGACGATTTGTCAAGAATAAATTGATAAGTGCTAAGCTAAATCGTGATACCAGATGGCTCGTGTTTCTCCGCTTTAATGCGATGCTGCAGCAGGAGGAAATGTTTGGTTTGCATTAGCAGAAACTCAATACAACATTTTCCCAGAGACTGTTACTACGCCCAGTTCAGTACTTTCATGTGCAGGCCACGTTCTCAATCAGCTGTGTTACCTCACTCAGAAACAGGCTTATCAGGTGTCCCAGTTTATGCAGGGCTACACATAACATGCATCACTTTCACATATTGAGACACCGTTTCACATTTTGATTAGTTCTAGTTTCCAAAAATTAACTAAAGTGCTTCTGACAAGAAGCCTGTTTGGCTTTAAGAGCATTGTGTTGCTCTACAAAGATGATCACCAGCCAGAACTGAAAGGCGAAACAACAGTTAACATTCTTTTAATCGTTATTGCCAAAGAAAAAGGGAAAACACAAGTTTAGCTTCAATTCATGCTTATTATATTAATAAGTGTGTTGGGAAAACTGCACAAAAAGATCAAATTTGTAAATTGGAAAAATTACCTCTAAGCATTAATGGCTCACAAGCTCCCATTTGGTTACACTATTTGGAGGTACGTGGTGATTTAATAACAATTTTTCCACTTTAATAAGAATATTAAGAACACTTTTCAATGTCACGCAGTCCAGCATACCAACAATAGCAGACAGGACGGCAATAATAACCATAAAGTACAACAGATGTCAACAAAAACTGCGAAAACATAATAATGCAATAATGGAACATGGCAGAGCTGTTGCTTTAAATTACACTAGATGATTTTCCTAATAAAGTGTATGTCTTGTTACATATTTAATGTGATAGCACCACACAGATGGTTACATACAGTACATAATTAATTGCTGTTGCATTGTATTCGCTGTAGCTTTTCATATGTGTACACATACAAGTAAAAATGAATGCATGACATAACAGGTAAAGTAAGGACAGATTGTGTGTGTGTGTTTTTTTTAGTGTGGCTCAGTTTCCAAACTAAATGTGTTCATTGAACAGGATCAAATAACAAGGAGAGAAAACTAGACATCTGTAAACAACCAATGCTTTTTAAGAAAGAATCAAAATGCTTCAAACACCATTTAGACTGTTTACACTGACTCACACTGACTAGAAGTGCTGCCTAATAGTTGCCTGCAATAGACTGCTTTGGTGTCACGAGTGGTCTTGAATATTTATCAAAAGGAAAAATTTGCACCTACAACGTAAACAGATTCAAAACCAGACAGCACGCTCGGCGCCTCAGATCCTCCCGAGCATGCGGGCGATCCACCAGTTGCACGGCATGACAATTTGACAGATGACCCGGCCTCCTTGGTAGTAGTATGGCCAGGGGTTGAAGCCACCCAGGGGCTCGTAGTAGCGGCGGCAGAAGCGGTAACCACGGCGACAGTACTGGCAGCAGTAGCCGCCCTCATCCAGACGGTTATCCAGCTCGATTCCAACATCTCTCTGCAGAGGACACAAGAGCGGGCAGGGTTGCAATCACACACATGACAAATGCCAGTCCTCCTGAGGCAAGGGCAGGCGAGGAGGAAGAGGAAGGGGTGACATGAATTGATGAGGCAGCTTTGATTGTGGGTCATCGCAATATATGTAAACGCAAAAACAAAAGTGAAAAGATTTGAATTGATGTCTGCAAAAATGCAAAACTGTGACATCAATTGATGGCAGTGCCAAAGAGATCACGGTTCGAGCTGAGATTGAACGAGCTTGATTTAAGCTCGGGAGCATAAAACATGATATAATACCCTTGACCTTTCTGCAGCACAAAAAGCGCGACTGGAGGCTGCACGCTGCCCCTACTTTGAATCCAGCATCCGCAACCTCTCTACTGTCACTATCTCCGGTCGAAGTTACCAGCATAATTACACTATTTCTTTCATCTCTGACCTCTTAACTCCCTCGACCCCAGCACACACTCTGCACTAAAATGACTGCCCCTCCTCCAATAGAGCATTCAAATTAGAGCTCCTCACATCTTGGCGCCCTCCCCCTGACCTTGACTTTAAGTGCATGGCACATTCCTAAAGCAATTAGCAGAGTAATGATCGCCTAACAAGGATTCTTTCATTTGCTCTTGCTGGCTGCCTCTGAATTTATAGAGGGGCCAAATGAAACCCAAACGAAAGGTAAATTGGGTAGAATTAATGGCCCTTGGATTTTTCCATTGTGCTGGTTGGTTCATGCCCTCGTGGACTCGTGGGGGCTGAGTGCCATGCCTTTGATCAAGAGCAACTCCAAATGGGGTTCGGAGAAGTGCCACTTAACTCACAGTGTGAGCTGAAGTAGCAACCGCCCTCAGTATGCATTTGACCACATTTCAATCTCTTTTAGTAAATGAATCCTTGGAGACAATCTGGTGATATCTTGTTAAACTGCTCGGTTCCAGGAGTCAACGGCCTCCGCTGACTTCACATTCAGGAAAAAACGCGAGCACTTACAATGACTCAGCTACGTGCGATAGTGCGGAACAAAACACATCCGCAGCTGGGAAAAGAAAATGTGTGTGAATTGTTTAAGAGGACAGGATGCGCTGGACCACATGGCTGAGTCCCTCTGGTCCCCTACTGCATTAAGTTAGGGAGTTTGGGGATTTCTTGCATCTCCTCCACTCGTCAGTAAGCATTCAATCACGGTGGTTTTACACACATTGTTTTCTTGTACGTAGCAGTAAATCCACCACATGATTCAATTGTAAATCAGAAAACGATCTGTAAACATTCAAATTCTGTGTCAACTTGAGTTATTAGACTAGACTCTTCTGTAAATGTTTATATATTTTTCTATCTTAAAATGGATCTGTCAGGTTCATCTACGATTCCCCGTTTCTTTCATTATATACAAAGCATATAGTTAGGGCTGGACCAGGTGACCCTGAATCCTCCCTTAGTTATGCTGCAATAGACGTAGGCTGCCGGGGGATTCCCATGATGCATTGAGTTTTTCCTTTCCAGTCACCTTTCTCGCTCACTATGTATTAACAGACCTCTCTGTATTGAATCATATCTGTTATTAACCTCTGTCTCTCTTCCACAGCATGTCTTTATCCTGTCTTCCTTCTCTCACCCCAACCAATCACAGCAGATGGCCCCGCCCCTCCCTGAGCCTGGTTCTGCTGGAGGTTTCTTCCTATTAAAAGGGAGTTTTTCCTTCCCACTGTCGCCAAAGTGCTGCTCATAGGGGGTCATATGATTGTTGGGTTTTTCTCTGTATCTATGAAGCGCCTTGAGGCGACTTTTGTTGTGATTTGACGCTATATAAATAAAATTGAATTGAATTGAATTGACTGGCTTGTGAAAACTATGCACCTGATGTAAACTGAGTCAAATTACTTGCTCTTTAGACATATTCAAAACACAGAGTACAATGCATTATATCCAGGTAGGTTTGATTTATTACTATGACAGTCACAGGTAGGCTTTTAATGATTTATTGCTGTAGGCAGGTTTCAGGTCATCGGCTCCCAGGCAACAATCGGTTATATGAACAACACGAAACCTGTCAATGGACCAACGATAATCTTATCAGCTCCTCACAGCCCAAACTGGGGTGTTACGAAATCTGGAGCTCGGGCGTGGAAAATGAGAGAAAATATTTTATTCAAATGACGCCGGTGTTTATCAAAACAAACCGCCAATAGGCAGCATTGTACCTTAAAGACAATTAATCAGAGCTATCCTTTTAAAACGGAGGGTACATATTAATCACTCTGGCTTTGAGTCGCCGTCTCTAGTGGGAAGCCGCGGTGATAAGAATGGTTCACCTTGGGAAATCTGAGGCAGTCACTCACAAACAAGCAGCATTAATGAAGAGTAAAAGCCATTACCCTCTTGCTGGATCTGATTTCATCACACACATTCTCACATACACATGCAAACCTGCACGCAAACACAGACACCTCTGTGCATATTATGAGGAGCTGGATGTGAATGAGTCTGCAGAGTAGAAAACTGCGTCAGTCATTCAATAAGATGTAACGAATCAAAGCATGACTCCTCTAATCTCCACACTTGTTGGTATTATTTCACACACGCTGATCCCCGCTCTTCATGAGCTTGAAGCACATGCCTGGATGTGTTATTAAATCTCAAAGCAGAGCTCATCACATTCATTCGGGGATCAAAACAGCAGAGATAACATTTCTGTTTCACACTCTGCTTTGTATTCGAAAAGGGTCTTTTTATGTAGACACACAGGACAGTGGAACATATGAAATTCTTTGCTGCGTGTCCTGATCTCTGATTTTCATCTCACTGTTCTCTACAGTGACGTGGAATGACAATGAAATTGGATGTAATTGAATAAGCAGATAGTCATGTATTTCAGTAAACTCTGCTGCTTTACCGAAGTGATAAGGAGCTTTAGCTTCAGTGTAAAGATTCCTCTGGAGGCACAAACAACTTCTGCATTCACGGAATTTGAATTCCTTCAGCTTTTTGCACCTGTGTGCATGAACAGCCACTTAGCCTGACCCTGGATGTAGCAGCCAGAGGTTTGTAAGGATAAGTCCAAGACACAAGACAAATCCCAGGACACAAGCAGCAACACGTACAAACATATTTACATGAGTATGAGTGCGCTCAATTCTTATAGAAAGCCCATCCTTGTTATGTGGGTCAAGGACGGCGGTGCAATCCGCCTGTCAGACGGTCGTTATTCAGTTTGAAATTTCCAGGGCCACCGCTGATACACACTGCACTCTGACATGGCAGCCGTGTTAAAGTTCAGCATAATATACATCTGCCAGTCTCTGCTTTATGAATGTGCACTGTGGACAGGCTTGGTGCTCAAATTCAGACTTATGAAATGCAGATGAAGTGAATGCAGAGAAACTGTGAGTAGCAGACTCTGCGGGTGAGCTTCCTTGTTTGTTTTTTTTACTGTGCCCATTTGCATGACTTTTAGATGAAGAAAAAAATAGACATGTGGCATACCACTGGCAGGAGTGAGAGTTCAGACTCCCAATTACAGACTGCTGCCTGCCCTGTGCCCGGCCACAAAGGCCGTTGTTATCACTGGACCCACAAACAGCGCCTGGACTTGCTGCTGGAATGGATTGCAATGGTGTGCATTACTCGGCTGATAGAGGCAGAACGTTCAAAAGTGGAGCTGAGTTTTTCATCCCCTGGTATGTTTTAATTGCATAGCACTGCATCTCCTGCCACAGACAATGAGGAAGAAGACAGAGGAGCTGGGGGGGAAATTGAAGAGTTGAGCAGGAGGCTGTTTCTGGGATGGGCCTGATAAACGTCAACATTATAGGATGTCTCATTTCTCTGCATGTCTCACACCGTTTCTCCGAGCCCTGCGGAGGAGACTGAGCCTGACTCATTATCCTTGAATTTAGCTTTAGTGGCTGTTCACCTGTAAGTGCTCCCTGCAAGTATATGCATATATCATATATCCTTGCACCTGTTCTTAGGGTGTCTCTTAGTGTGCAACTGCAGCTTTTTGTGCTGGTATAAGAGTGCATAAGTCTTGTGTAATATACTATGCAATGTGATTTTCCCCTAGAGTCAGGGATAATTAATCATACGGTATTGAGTGGTTTACATGCTGTACACCAAAATATGCCACTTGGCCTTTCCATTCATTTTATACGCTTTGATAATTAAAGCATTATTAATAAATGTAACTTATCTGTGCAGCGATGAGTGACCTTGAAAGTGCTGCTTTGTACTGTGCTTTCCAGTGCCTCGGAAAAAAAGGAAGTAGAAAAAAAAGTCTCTAACTAGGGCTGTAAGGCACAAGTTGCTGCCTTTGAAAGGCTGGATATTCCTCTCAATTAATGGAGAGACATTAAGGGAGTCTTCATTGAACTGGCCTTACTTAAACAGATATATAGAGCAATTGCTATGCCCTCTGGTGCACAAAGTCAGTTTTAACATCAATTAGTGAGCGATTTATATGCAGAAAGAGTTGAGGCAAGAGCTGCGGCTGATTGAAGTGACTTTACTGTATCTCGTGGTGTGGTCCCTGGGTGACGTGGCAGAGAGGGCCCCACTTACATAGTCGTTTACGGGAAGGTGGTCCAGGACGTCGCGGGCAAAACGCTGACCTGTGACCTCGGCGTCGGGTGTATCCACGTTTACAACCTCAGCATCTGAGTAACAGAACGAGCAGGAGAGAATAAAAGCGAGAGAGATGTTACTGTATATACTTCCAACTGTTTTCTGTTGTTTGAATTAAAATAAGAAAGCTCTTAGATTCAATTTTGGCTTGAACACTGTGTTTTCCCAGTGGCTTGATGTTACTTACTAGCATTCAAAAGAAATTAATTCCAGGCTTTTTTCACGCTTCTGTCAAACAATGGTGTTATTGCTTTTGTGATACTAACACACAGATGCCAGTTCATAAAGCCTTGGCATCTTTATGAGAAAGAAAAAAAACCCTCTCCAGATGACCAAAACAAGAGGCTGAATGTAACCGGCTACATTTACTGAGGTATATATGTAGGTGTTTTACTTGCGACTGAAGCATGCTTTGTTTCCACTACATTTCCCAGAGAAATATTATTCTTTTTACTACATTTATCTGATTGTTACCTTGTAGACACCTCATATACTGCAAATGCTTCATCTTAACATGAAAGCCCGACTCTTGGAATGCTTATTTTTCAAAGCACATGGAAAACTGCCGCTCTAGTAAGATAATTACAAACTATTCAATACGTACGTGTTCGTGTTCGTGTTCTCAGATAAAACTATTCATCTTTCCTTTTTTAAACCAGCAGTGATTGAGATAACATTGACATTACCTTGTATGTTGGTATAGAAAACTTTCTATACTAACATAACTATAACACATCAAGTCTGCAGTTTAATATTACATTTCACATTGAGTTGTGTTCTTAAACACTCCTTTAACATTATTTTTGGCCTCTGCCAGCTAATGAAAGTAAATGCTTGGCTCTATAGCTCCTAAATGTTTTACTATGAGGAGCTGCTGGTTGTTATCTGTACCTGTCTGTTATGTTGTTCAAGGCTGATAGACTGAGTTTTAAGATAATACAGGAGCATGTAAGAGAAACTTTGCGGGTCAGACAATAAGCTGAAATTTGCTATAAAGCTCTGCAGGGAAGCTGAAAAGGTATGCTTGTCATGAAAATTGCTCTTTCACATTATTTTGAAGTTACTGTTTTATAGGGGATTTATAGAGATTTTTATAAATATATATCATATATATATATATGTTACGTGTGAGCTTAACAGTGCATTAATTTACATTTAAATAATCTGCAATGTAGACTAATCTCTAGGGCCTAAAATAAACCTGTCGGAAGCTTGAAAAACATGCAGTTCCTGCAATGGCCTCTTGGGGCTGTCTTTGAAAGTGAGTCCATCTTTACGCTGAAGCAGAAATAAACATGTTTACAGCCAGGCACAAAAACATTTTAGGCCTTTGAAGTTAATTTTCTCCATATGTTGAACTGTAGAGGGTGAAGTTGTATATAAATGACATTATTAGAGTCACTGGCCAGCTGATGCTAACATAGATTGCTACAGTTGCTAGTTGTCTGCTAGCCGTCACCTTTGCTAATTAAGTCACTGAACAGAACCTTTCCCTGGCAACCACTGGTCACTAGGGAAAAAATGTATATTCCCTGAGTTGTTGGCAAAAACCTTGTGATTGCATTGGTAAATAGACTGGTACTTACATAGCACTTTTCTACTTTATTTGAACAATCAAAGTGCTTTCTACTACGAGCCACATTCACCCAACTTTTTCCTCTGCCTAAGTGCTTTTTATCTAACATTCACACAAACACTCCAGTGAATGGATCAGGGACAGTTCAGTTCAGTATCTTCCTTTGACATGCAGACAAGGGATTAAACCACTGATCTTAGTAGATAACTCACTCTACCTGCTGAGCCACAGCTGCACTGGCAGATTGCTGCAGTTACCCATAGTTTGCATGGAAGAAACTGACTTGCCTGCAAACACTTGCCAACTACTCTCCAAGCAGTTGGGAAACTGAAGTGTGAAAGAAACCAGAACTGGATACCGTCAGCATTCAGTAAAACTTTGACTTTTTAAAATGTGCTTGCTGCAGCACAGAGGTACAGCTTTTACTCTGAAGACAAACACTCTTGCAAGATTATCAGCTAACAAGTGTTTGCAGACAAATCAGCGTCTTCCAGCAAAACTACATCACCGCAGCAACCTGCTAGACCAAGGCAATGATAAGGATGTTTTTGATCTAGCCACTGCAGGCAACCTCCAGAAACCACTCACCAACCAATTTGAGAAGGCACGTTTTTCCCCTCACCATCTATGATTGTGTCATGTCCAATAGGATGGACAAATCTCAAGAAAGGTGTGTATGTGGTGTTGATTTCTTTTGGAGCATTGTTAAAACTGTGGTCTGTTGTGCTAGTAATTAAAACAACAGACTGTCAGATAAGCCTGTGCAAAGCCTGTCTTGTTTTTAGTGAATGAAATGCTAGTATTATTTTTTATGTTAGCACTAATTAACAGGCTTCTGTAGCCATGCAGTGCACTTATATAGTGTATGAATACAGATTCTTGACCTAGCAGTCCACCATTTCATCCCAAAAGGCCCAAATATTCCAAAATGCCAAACTCGAGGCCTCAAAATGTTAATCAGTTAGTGCCATCACAGTGGCCAAATCCAACCTTTATATGTAAAGTATGATACCATATCGTATAA